>NW_027463803.1:0-57918 GCF_050947455.1 Rhinoderma darwinii
ACAGGACACAGCAGTGATGTATACAGTGAGGAGGAGGAGGATTATCAGTACAGGACACAGCAGTGATGTATACAGTGAGGAGGAGGGGGATTATCAGTACAGGACACAGCAGTGATGTATACAGTGAGGAGGAGGATTATCAGTACAGGACACAGCAGTGATGTATACAGTGAGGAGGAGGATTATCAGTACAGGACACAGCAGTGATGTATACAGTGAGGAGGGGGAGGATTATCAGTACAGGACACAGCAGTGATGTATACAGTGAGGGGGAGGAGGATTATCAGTACAGGACACAGCAGTGATGTATACAGTGAGGAGGAGGGGATTATCAGTACAGGACACAGCAGTGATGTATACAGTGAGGAGGAGGAGGATTATCAGTACAGGACACAGCAGTGATGTATACAGTGAGGAGGAGGGGGATTATCAGTACAGGACACAGCAGTGATGTATACAGTGAGGAGGGGGGAGGATTATCAGTACAGGACACAGCAGTGATGTATACAGTGAGGAGGAGGGGGATTATCAGTACAGGACACAGCAGTGATGTATACAGTGAGGAGGAGGATTATCAGTACAGGACACAGCAGTGATGTATACAGTGAGGAGGAGGATTATCAGTACAGGACACAGCAGTGATGTATACAGTGAGGAGGAGGAGGATTATCAGTACAGGACACAGCAGTGATGTATACAGTGAGGAGGAGGAGGATTATCAGTACAGGACACAGCAGTGATGTATACAGTGAGGAGGAGGGGGATTATCAGTACAGGACACAGCAGTGATGTATACAGTGAGGAGGAGGATTATCAGTACAGGACACAGCAGTGATGTATACAGTGAGGAGGAGGATTATCAGTACAGGACACAGCAGTGATGTATACAGTGAGGAGGAGGATTATCAGTACAGGACACAGCAGTGATGTATACAGTGAGGAGGGGGATTATCAGTACAGGACACAGCAGTGATGTATACAGTGAGGAGGAGGGGGAGGATTATCAGTACAGGACACAGCAGTGATGTATACAGTGAGGAGGGGGAGGATTATCAGTACAGGACACAGCAGTGATGTATACAGTGAGGAGGAGGATTATCAGTACAGGACACAGCAGTGATGTATACAGTGAGGAGGAGGATTATCAGTACAGGACACAGCAGTGATGTATACAGTGAGGAGGGGGATTATCAGTACAGGACACAGCAGTGATGTATACAGTGAGGAGGAGGATTATCAGTACAGGACACAGCAGTGATGTATACAGTGAGGGGGAGGAGGCGGAGGATTATCAGTACAGGACACAGCAGTGATGTATACAGTGAGGAGGAGGGGGATTATCAGTACAGGACACAGCAGTGATGTATACAGTGAGGAGGGGGAGGATTATCAGTACAGGACACAGCAGTGATGTATACAGTGAGGAGGAGGATTATCAGTACAGGACACAGCAGTGATGTATACAGTGAGGAGGAGGGGGATTATCAGTACAGGACACAGCAGTGATGTATACAGTGAGGAGGAGGAGGATTATCAGTACAGGACACAGCAGTGATGTATACAGTGAGGAGGAGGAGGATTATCAGTACAGGACACAGCAGTGATGTATACAGTGAGGAGGAGGAGGATTATCAGTACAGGACACAGCAGTGATGTATACAGTGAGGAGGAGGGGGATTATCAGTACAGGACACAGCAGTGATGTATACAGTGAGGAGGGGGATTATCAGTACAGGACACAGCAGTGATGTATACAGTGAGGAGGAGGATTATCAGTACAGGACACAGCAGTGATGTATACAGTGAGGAGGAGGAGGATTATCAGTACAGGACACAGCAGTGATGTATACAGTGAGGGGGAGGATTATCAGTACAGGACACAGCAGTGATGTATACAGTGAGGAGGAGGAGGATTATCAGTACAGGACACAGCAGTGATGTATACAGTGAGGAGGGGGAGGATTATCAGTACAGGACACAGCAGTGATGTATACAGTGAGGAGGAGGAGGATTATCAGTACAGGACACAGCAGTGATGTATACAGTGAGGAGGAGGAGGATTATCAGTACAGGACACAGCAGTGATGTATACAGTGAGGAGGAGGATTATCAGTACAGGACACAGCAGTGATGTATACAGTGAGGAGGAGGAGGATTATCAGTACAGGACACAGCAGTGATGTATACAGTGAGGAGGGGGATTATCAGTACAGGACACAGCAGTGATGTATACAGTGAGGAGGAGGGGGATTATCAGTACAGGACACAGCAGTGATGTATACAGTGAGGAGGAGGATTATCAGTACAGGACACAGCAGTGATGTATACAGTGAGGAGGAGGAGGATTATCAGTACAGGACACAGCAGTGATGTATACAGTGAGGAGGAGGATTATCAGTACAGGACACAGCAGTGATGTATACAGTGAGGAGGAGGAGGATTATCAGTACAGGACACAGCAGTGATGTATACAGTGAGGAGGGGATTATCAGTACAGGACACAGCAGTGATGTATACAGTGAGGAGGAGGAGGATTATCAGTACAGGACACAGCAGTGATGTATACAGTGAGGAGGAGGATTATCAGTACAGGACACAGCAGTGATGTATACAGTGAGGGGGAGGAGGATTATCAGTACAGGACACAGCAGTGATGTATACAGTGAGGAGGAGGAGGATTATCAGTACAGGACACAGCAGTGATGTATACAGTGAGGAGGAGGAGGATTATCAGTACAGGACACAGCAGTGATGTATACAGTGAGGAGGGGGATTATCAGTACAGGACACAGCAGTGATGTATACAGTGAGGAGGATTATCAGTACAGGACACAGCAGTGATGTATACAGTGAGGAGGAGGATTATCAGTACAGGACACAGCAGTGATGTATACAGTGAGGAGGAGGATTATCAGTACAGGACACAGCAGTGATGTATACAGTGAGGAGGAGGGGGATTATCAGTACAGGACACAGCAGTGATGTATACAGTGAGGGGGAGGAGGATTATCAGTACAGGACACAGCAGTGATGTATACAGTGAGGGGGAGGAGGATTATCAGTACAGGACACAGCAGTGATGTATACAGTGAGGAGGAGGAGGATTATCAGTACAGGACACAGCAGTGATGTATACAGTGAGGAGGAGGAGGATTATCAGTACAGGACACAGCAGTGATGTATACAGTGAGGAGGGGGATTATCAGTACAGGACACAGCAGTGATGTATACAGTGAGGAGGATTATCAGTACAGGACACAGCAGTGATGTATACAGTGAGGAGGAGGATTATCAGTACAGGACACAGCAGTGATGTATACAGTGAGGAGGAGGATTATCAGTACAGGACACAGCAGTGATGTATACAGTGAGGAGGAGGGGGATTATCAGTACAGGACACAGCAGTGATGTATACAGTGAGGAGGAGGAGGATTATCAGTACAGGACACAGCAGTGATGTATACAGTGAGGAGGAGGAGGATTATCAGTACAGGACACAGCAGTGATGTATACAGTGAGGAGGAGGGGGATTATCAGTACAGGACACAGCAGTGATGTATACAGTGAGGGGGGGGATTATCAGTACAGGACACAGCAGTGATGTATACAGTGAGGAGGAGGGGGATTATCAGTACAGGACACAGCAGTGATGTATACAGTGAGGAGGAGGAGGATTATCAGTACAGGACACAGCAGTGATGTATACAGTGAGGAGGAGGAGGATTATCAGTACAGGACACAGCAGTGATGTATACAGTGAGGAGGGGGAGGATTATCAGTACAGGACACAGCAGTGATGTATACAGTGAGGAGGAGGGGGATTATCAGTACAGGACACAGCAGTGATGTATACAGTGAGGAGGAGGAGGAGGAGGATTATCAGTACAGGACACAGCAGTGATGTATACAGTGAGGAGGAGGGGGATTATCAGTACAGGACACAGCAGTGATGTATACAGTGAGGAGGAGGATTATCAGTACAGGACACAGCAGTGATGTATACAGTGAGGAGGAGGAGGATTATCAGTACAGGACACAGCAGTGATGTATACAGTGAGGAGGGGGAGGATTATCAGTACAGGACACAGCAGTGATGTATACAGTGAGGAGGAGGAGGATTATCAGTACAGGACACAGCAGTGATGTATACAGTGAGGAGGAGGGGGATTATCAGTACAGGACACAGCAGTGATGTATACAGTGAGGAGGAGGATTATCAGTACAGGACACAGCAGTGATGTATACAGTGAGGAGGAGGAGGATTATCAGTACAGGACACAGCAGTGATGTATACAGTGAGGAGGAGGATTATCAGTACAGGACACAGCAGTGATGTATACAGTGAGGAGGAGGAGGATTATCAGTACAGGACACAGCAGTGATGTATACAGTGAGGAGGATTATCAGTACAGGACACAGCAGTGATGTATACAGTGAGGAGGAGGAGGATTATCAGTACAGGACACAGCAGTGATGTATACAGTGAGGAGGAGGGGGATTATCAGTACAGGACACAGCAGTGATGTATACAGTGAGGAGGAGGGGGATTATCAGTACAGGACACAGCAGTGATGTATACAGTGAGGAGGAGGAGGATTATCAGTACAGGACACAGCAGTGATGTATACAGTGAGGAGGAGGAGGATTATCAGTACAGGACACAGCAGTGATGTATACAGTGAGGAGGAGGAGGATTATCAGTACAGGACACAGCAGTGATGTATACAGTGAGGAGGAGGAGGATTATCAGTACAGGACACAGCAGTGATGTATACAGTGAGGAGGGGGAGGATTATCAGTACAGGACACAGCAGTGATGTATACAGTGAGGAGGGGGAGGATTATCAGTACAGGACACAGCAGTGATGTATACAGTGAGGGGGAGGAGGATTATCAGTACAGGACACAGCAGTGATGTATACAGTGAGGAGGAGGAGGATTATCAGTACAGGACACAGCAGTGATGTATACAGTGAGGAGGAGGAGGATTATCAGTACAGGACACAGCAGTGATGTATACAGTGAGGAGGGGGATTATCAGTACAGGACACAGCAGTGATGTATACAGTGAGGAGGAGGATTATCAGTACAGGACACAGCAGTGATGTATACAGTGAGGAGGAGGAGGATTATCAGTACAGGACACAGCAGTGATGTATACAGTGAGGAGGAGGAGGAGGATTATCAGTACAGGACACAGCAGTGATGTATACAGTGAGGAGGAGGGGGATTATCAGTACAGGACACAGCAGTGATGTATACAGTGAGGAGGAGGAGGATTATCAGTACAGGACACAGCAGTGATGTATACAGTGAGGAGGAGGAGGATTATCAGTACAGGACACAGCAGTAATGTATACAGTGAGGAGGAGGAGGATTATCAGTACAGGACACAGCAGTGATGTATACAGTGAGGAGGAGGATTATCAGTACAGGACACAGCAGTGATGTATACAGTGAGGAGGAGGAGGAGGAGGATTATCAGTACAGGACACAGCAGTGATGTATACAGTGAGGAGGAGGGGAGGAGGATTATCAGTACAGGACACAGCAGTGATGTATACAGTGAGGAGGAGGGGGATTATCAGTACAGGACACAGCAGTGATGTATACAGTGAGGAGGAGGAGGATTATCAGTACAGGACACAGCAGTGATGTATACAGTGAGGAGGGGGATTATCAGTACAGGACACAGCAGTGATGTATACAGTGAGGAGGAGGGGGATTATCAGTACAGGACACAGCAGTGATGTATACAGTGAGGAGGGGGATTATCAGTACAGGACACAGCAGTGATGTATACAGTGAGGAGGAGGGGGATTATCAGTACAGGACACAGCAGTGATGTATACAGTGAGGAGGAGGAGGATTATCAGTACAGGACACAGCAGTGATGTATACAGTGAGGAGGAGGAGGATTATCAGTACAGGACACAGCAGTGATGTATACAGTGAGGGGTAGGATTATCAGTACAGGACACAGCAGTGATGTATACAGTGAGGAGGAGGATTATCAGTACAGGACACAGCAGCGATGTATACAGTGAGGAGGAGGAGGATTATCAGTACAGGACACAGCAGTGATGTATACAGTGAGGAGGAGGAGGATTATCAGTACAGGACACAGCAGTGATGTATACAGTGAGGAGGAGGGGGATTATCAGTACAGGACACAGCAGTGATGTATACAGTGAGGAGGAGGAGGATTATCAGTACAGGACACAGCAGTGATGTATACAGTGAGGAGGAGGAGGATTATCAGTACAGGACACAGCAGTGATGTATACAGTGAGGAGGGGGAGGATTATCAGTACAGGACACAGCAGTGATGTATACAGTGAGGAGGAGGAGGATTATCAGTACAGGACACAGCAGTGATGTATACAGTGAGGAGGAGGGGGATTATCAGTACAGGACACAGCAGTGATGTATACAGTGAGGAGGAGGAGGATTATCAGTACAGGACACAGCAGTGATGTATACAGTGAGGAGGAGGAGGATTATCAGTACAGGACACAGCAGTGATGTATACAGTGAGGAGGGGGATTATCAGTACAGGACACAGCAGTGATGTATACAGTGAGGAGGAGGAGGATTATCAGTACAGGACACAGCAGTGATGTATACAGTGAGGAGGAGGAGGATTATCAGTACAGGACACAGCAGTGATGTATACAGTGAGGAGGAGGAGGATTATCAGTACAGGACACAGCAGTGATGTATACAGTGAGGAGGAGGAGGAGGATTATCAGTACAGGACACAGCAGTGATGTATACAGTGAGGAGGAGGAGGATTATCAGTACAGGACACAGCAGTGATGTATACAGTGAGGAGGAGGAGGATTATCAGTACAGGACACAGCAGTGATGTATACAGTGAGGAGGAGGATTATCAGTACAGGACACAGCAGTGATGTATACAGTGAGGAGGGGGATTATCAGTACAGGACACAGCAGTGATGTATACAGTGAGGGGGATTATCAGTACAGGACACAGCAGTGATGTATACAGTGAGGAGGAGGAGGAGGATTATCAGTACAGGACACAGCAGTGATGTATACAGTGAGGAGGAGGGGGATTATCAGTACAGGACACAGCAGTGATGTATACAGTGAGGAGGAGGAGGATTATCAGTACAGGACACAGCAGTGATGTATACAGTGAGGAGGAGGAGGATTATCAGTACAGGACACAGCAGTGATGTATACAGTGAGGAGGAGGAGGAGGATTATCAGTACAGGACACAGCAGTGATGTATACAGTGAGGAGGAGGGGGATTATCAGTACAGGACACAGCAGTGATGTATACAGTGAGGAGGGGGATTATCAGTACAGGACACAGCAGTGATGTATACAGTGAGGAGGAGGAGGATTATCAGTACAGGACACAGCAGTGATGTATACAGTGAGGAGGGGGATTATCAGTACAGGACACAGCAGTGATGTATACAGTGAGGAGGAGGAGGATTATCAGTACAGGACACAGCAGTGATGTATACAGTGAGGAGGAGGAGGATTATCAGTACAGGACACAGCAGTGATGTATACAGTGAGGAGGGGGATTATCAGTACAGGACACAGCAGTGATGTATACAGTGAGGAGGGGGATTATCAGTACAGGACACAGCAGTGATGTATACAGTGAGGAGGATTATCAGTACAGGACACAGCAGTGATGTATACAGTGAGGAGGAGGAGGATTATCAGTACAGGACACAGCCGTGATGTATACAGTGAGGAGGAGGAGGATTATCAGTACAGGACACAGCAGTGATGTATACAGTGAGGAGGAGGAGGATTATCAGTACAGGACACAGCAGTGATGTATACAGTGAGGAGGAGGAGGAGGATTATCAGTACAGGACACAGCAGTGATGTATACAGTGAGGAGGAGGAGGATTATCAGTACAGGACACAGCAGTGATGTATACAGTGAGGAGGAGGAGGATTATCAGTACAGGACACAGCAGTGATGTATACAGTGAGGAGGAGGATTATCAGTACAGGACACAGCAGTGATGTATACAGTGAGGAGGAGGAGGAGGATTATCAGTACAGGACACAGCAGTGATGTATACAGTGAGGAGGGGGAGGATTATCAGTACAGGACACAGCAGTGATGTATACAGTGAGGAGGGGGAGGATTATCAGTACAGGACACAGCAGTGATGTATACAGTGAGGAGGAGGAGGATTATCAGTACAGGACACAGCAGTGATGTATACAGTGAGGAGGAGGAGGATTATCAGTACAGGACACAGCAGTGATGTATACAGTGAGGAGGAGGATTATCAGTACAGGACACAGCAGTGATGTATACAGTGAGGAGGAGGAGGATTATCAGTACAGGACACAGCAGTGATGTATACAGTGAGGAGGAGGGGGATTATCAGTACAGGACACAGCAGTGATGTATACAGTGAGGAGGAGGAGGATTATCAGTACAGGACACAGCAGTGATGTATACAGTGAGGAGGAGGATTATCAGTACAGGACACAGCAGTGATGTATACAGTGAGGAGGATTATCAGTACAGGACACAGCAGTGATGTATACAGTGAGGAGGAGGAGGATTATCAGTACAGGACACAGCAGTGATGTATACAGTGAGGAGGATTATCAGTACAGGACACAGCAGTGATGTATACAGTGAGGAGGAGGAGGATTATCAGTACAGGACACAGCAGTGATGTATACAGTGAGGAGGAGGAGGATTATCAGTACAGGACACAGCAGTGATGTATACAGTGAGGAGGAGGAGGATTATCAGTACAGGACACAGCAGTGATGTATACAGTGAGGAGGAGGAGGAGGATTATCAGTACAGGACACAGCAGTGATGTATACAGTGAGGAGGAGGGGGATTATCAGTACAGGACACAGCAGTGATGTATACAGTGAGGAGGAGGAGGATTATCAGTACAGGACACAGCAGTGATGTATACAGTGAGGAGGAGGATTATCAGTACAGGACACAGCAGTGATGTATACAGTGAGGAGGAGGAGGATTATCAGTACAGGACACAGCAGTGATGTATACAGTGAGGAGGAGGAGGATTATCAGTACAGGACACAGCAGTGATGTATACAGTGAGGAGGAGGAGGATTATCAGTACAGGACACAGCAGTGATGTATACAGTGAGGAGGAGGGGGATTATCAGTACAGGACACAGCAGTGATGTATACAGTGAGGAGGAGGATTATCAGTACAGGACACAGCAGTGATGTATACAGTGAGGAGGAGGAGGATTATCAGTACAGGACACAGCAGTGATGTATACAGTGAGGAGGAGGAGGATTATCAATACAGGACTCCGTTGTGTACACGGAGGGGGAGATATTTAGTGGGGCGCCCCTGGTGGAGGACACGGAGCAGTACGTGTTATCTCTACCTGTGACTCCCTTCTCTCTCCGGTCACCAGGTGTGTCTCCACGCCGCCGACTACTACAATCCAGCCGGATATCCGCTCCTCCGGCCCAGACCAGACCGACACTTCCGCTGTCTCCATGACAATTTGTACAAAACGAAAGCCGAACTTTATTCCTCGCCGTCTTTGTACACCCACCGGTCACATGACATCATGAAGTAGCGGGCGCTGTTATCCCGGCGGCCATCTTACTGCTCCCTCCCGGGGCCTCGGTGGATGAGCTGCAGATGTTAGTAGAAAAAACTGGAAAATAGTTGATATTTATAATATTGTCCCCGCAGCCTCTAATGTTACTGCCTGGAGATGCCGCCCGCACATATACCCTCTATATCCAACCGGGAGCTGCCTGACCCCATAACAACCACAGTGCCCCCAATACCGGCCCAGTGTGACCCCATAACAACCACAGTGCCCCCAATACCGACCCAGTGTGACCCCATAACAACCACAGGGCCCCCAATACCGACCCAGTGTGACCCCATAACAACCACAGTGCCCCCAATACCGACCCAGTGTGACCCCATAACAACCACAGTGCCCCCAATACCGACCCAGTGTGACCCCATAACAACCACAGTGCCCCCAATACTGACCCAGTGTGACCCCATAACAACCACAGGGCCCCCAATACCGACCCAGTGTGACCCCATAACAACCACAGTGCCCCCAATACCGACCCAGTGTGACCCCATAACAACCACAGTGCCCCCAATACCGACCCAGTGTGACCCCATAACAACCACAGTGCCCCCAATACCGACCCAGTGTGACCCCATAACAACCACAGTGCCCCCAATACCGACCCAGTGTGACCCCATAACAACCACAGTGCCCCCAATACCGACCCAGTGTGACCCCATAACAACCACAGTGCCCCCAATACCGACCCAGTGTGACCCCATAACAACCACAGTGCCCCCAATACTGACCCAGTGTGACCCCATAACAACCACAGTGCCCCCAATACCGACCCAGTGTGACCCCATAACAACCACAGGGCCCCCAATACCGACCCAGTGTGACCCCATAACAACCACAGGGCCCCCAATACCGACCCAGTGTGACCCCATAACAACCACAGTGCCCCCAATACCGACCCAGTGTGACCCCATAACAACCACAGTGCCCCCAATACCGACCCAGTGTGACCCCATAACAACCACAGGGCCCCCAATACCGACCCAGTGTGACCCCATAACAACCACAGTGCCCCCAATACCGACCCAGTGTGACCCCATAACGTCCACAGTGCCCCCAATACTGACCCAGTGTGACCCCATAACAACCACAGTGCCCCCAATACCGACCCAGTGTGACCCCATAACAACCACAGTTCCCCCAATACCGACCCAGTGTGACCCCATAACAACCACAGTTCCCCCAATACCGACCCAGTGTGACCCCATAACGTCCACAGGGCCCCCAATACCGACCCAGTGTGACCCCATAACAACCACAGTGCCCCCAATACCGACCCAGTGTGACCCCATAACAACCACAGGGCCCCCAATACCGACCCAGTGTGACCCCATAACAACCACAGTGCCCCCAATACCGACCCAGTGTGACCCCATAACAACCACAGGGCCCCCAATACCGACCCAGTGTGACCCCATAACAACCACAGGGCCCCCAATACCGACCCAGTGTGACCCCATAACAACCACAGTGCCCCCAATACCGACCCAGTGTGACCCCATAACAACCACAGGGCCCCCAATACCGACCCAGTGTGACCCCATAACAACCACAGTGCCCCCAATACCGACCCAGTGTGACCCCATAACAACCACAGGGCCCCCAATACCGACCCAGTGTGACCCCATAACAACCACAGGGCCCCCAATACCGACCCAGTGTGACCCCATAACAACCACAGGGCCCCCAATACCGACCCAGTGTGACCCCATAACAACCACAGTTCCCCCAATACCGACCCAGTGTGACCCCATAACAACCACAGTGCCCCCAATACCGATCCAGTGTGACCCCATAACCACAGTGCCCCCAATACCGACCCAGTGTGACCCCATAACAACCACAGTGCCCCCAATACCGACCCAGTGTGACCCCATAACAACCACAGTGCCCCCAATACCGACCCAGTGTGACCCCATAACAACCACAGTGCCCCCAATACCGACCCAGTGTGACCCTATAACAACCACAGTGCCCCCAATACCGACCCAGTGTGACCCCATAACAACCACAGGGCCCCCAATACCGACCCAGTGTGACCCCATAACAACCACAGTGCCCCCAATACCGACCCAGTGTGACCCCATAACAACCACAGTGCCCCCAATACCGACCCAGTGTGACCCCATAACCACAGTGCCCCCAATACCGACCCAGTGTGACCCCATAACCACAGTGCCCCCAATACCGACCCAGTGTGACCCCATAACAACCACAGTGCCCCAATACCGACCCAGTGTGACCCCATAACAAACACAGGGCCCCCAATACCGACCCAGTGTGACCCCATAATGTCCACAGTGCCCCCAATACTGACCCAGTGTGACCCCATAACAACCACAGTGCCCCCAATACCGACCCAGTGTGACCCCATAACAACCACAGTGCCCCCAATACTGACCCAGTGTGACCCCATAACATCCACAGGGCCCCCAATACCGACCCAGTGTGACCCCATAACAACCACAGGGCCCCCAATACCGACCCAGTGTGACCCCATAACAACCACAGTGCCCCTAATACCGACCCAGTGTGACCCCATAACAACCACAGTGCCCCCAATACCGACCCAGTGTGACCCCATAACAACCACAGGGCCCCCAATACCGACCCAGTGTGACCCCATAACAACAACAGTGCCCCCAATACCGACCCAGTGTGACCCCATAACAACCACAGTGCCCCCAATACCGACCCAGTGTGACCCCATAACCACAGTGCCCCCAATACCGACCCAGTGTGACCCCATAACAACCACAGTGCCCCCAATACCGACCCAGTGTGACCCCATAACAACCACAGTGCCCCCAATACCGACCCAGTGTGACCCCATAACAACCACAGTGCCCCCAATACCGACCCAGTGTGACCCTATAACAACCACAGTGCCCCCAATACAGACCTATTGTGACCCCATAACAACCACAGGGCCCCCAATACCGACCCAGTGTGACCCCATAACAACCACAGGGCCCCTAATACCGACCCAGTGTGACCCCATAACAATCACAGTGCCCCCAATACCGACCCAGTGTGACCCCATAACAACCACAGTGCCCCCAATACCGACCCATTGTGACCCCATAACAACCACAGTGCCCCCAATACCGACCCAGTGTGACCCCATAACAACCACAGGGCCCCCAATACCGACCCAGTGTGACCCCATAACGTCCACAGTGCCCCTAATACCGACCCAGTGTGACCCCATAACAACCACAGTTCCCCTAATACCGACCCAGTGTGACCCCATAACAATCACAGTGCCCCCAATACCGACCCAGTGTGACCCCATAACAACCACAGTGCCCCCAATACCGACCCATTGTGACCCCATAACGTCCACACTGCCCCCAATACCGACCCAGTGTGACCCCATAACAACCACAGTGCCCCCAATACCGACCCATTGTGACCCCATAACAACCACAGTGCCCCCAATACCGACCCAGTGTGACCCCATAACAACCACAGTGCCCCCAATACCGACCCAGTGTGACCCCATAACAACCACAGTGCCCCCAATACCGACCCAGTGTGACCCCATAACAACCACAGTGCCCCCAATACCGACCCAGTGTGACCCCATAACAACCACAGTGCCCCCAATACCGACCCAGTGTGACCCCATAACAACCACAGTGCCCCTAATACCGACCCATTGTGACCCCATAATGTCCACAGTGCCCCTAATACCGACCCAGTGTGACCCCATAACAATCACAGTGCCCCCAATACCGACCCAGTGTGACCCCATAACAACCACAGTGCCCCCAATACCGACCCAGTGTGACCCCATAACGTCCACACTGCCCCCAATACCGACCCAGTGTGACCCCATAACAACCACAGTGCCCCCAATACCGACCCATTGTGACCCCCATAACAACCACAGTGCCCCCAATACCGACCCAGTGTGACCCCATAACAACCACAGTGCCCCCAATACCGACCCAGTGTGACCCCATAACAACCACAGTGCCCCCAATACCGACCCAGTGTGACCCCATAACAACCACAGTGCCCTCAATACCGACCCAGTGTGACCCCATAACAACCACAGTGCCCCCAATACCGAACCAGTGTGACCCCATAACAACCACAGTGCCCCCAATACCGACCCAGTGTGACCCCATAACAACCACAGTGCCCCCGATACCGACCCAGTGTGACCCCATAACAACCACAGTGCCCCCAATACCGACCCAGTGTGACCCCATAACAACCACAGTGCCCCTAATACTGACCCAGTGTGACCCCATAACAACCACAGTGCCCCCAATACTGACCCAGTGTGACCCCATAACAACCACAGTGCCCCCAATACTGACCCAGTGTGACCCCATAACAACCACAGTGCCCCTAATACCGACCCAGTGTGACCCCATAACAACCACAGTGCCCCCAATACCGACCCAGTGTGACCCCATAACAACCACAGGGCCCCCAATACCGACCCAGTGTGACCCCATAACAACCACAGTGCCCCCAATACCGACCCAGTGTGACCCCATAACAACCACAGTGCCCCCAATACCGACCCAGTGTGACCCCATAACAACCACTGTGCCCCCAATACCGACCCAGTGTGACCCCATAACGTCCACAGTGCCCCCAATACCGACCCAGTGTGACCCCATAACAACCACAGTGCCCCCAATACCGACCCAGTGTGACCCCATAACAACCACAGTGCCCCCAATACCGACCCAGTGTGACCCCATAACAACCACAGTGCCCCCAATACCGACCCAGTGTGACCCCACAGCAACCACAGGGCCCCCAATACTGACCCAGTGTGACCCCATAACAACCACAGTGCCCCCAATACCGACCCAGTGTGACCCCATAGCAACCACAGTGCCCCTAATACCGACCCAGTGTGACCCCATAACAACCACAATGCCCCCAATACCGACCCACTGTGACCCCATAACAACCACAGTGCCCCCAATACCGACCCAGTGTGACCCCATAACAACCACAGTGCCCCCAATACCGCCCAGTGTGACCCCATAACAACCACAGTGCCCCCAATACCGACCCAGTGTGACCCCATAACAACCACAGTGCCCCCAATACCGACCCAGTGCGACCCCATAACAACCACATTGCCCCCAATACCGACCCAGTGTGACCCCATAACAACCACAGTGCCCCCAATACAGACCCAGTGTGACCCCATAACAACCACAGTGCCCCCAATACCGACACAGTGTGACCCCATAACAACCACAGTGCCCCCAATACCGACCCAGTGTGACCCCATAACAACCACAGTGCCCCCAATACCGACCCAGTGTGACCCCATAACAACCACAGTGCCCCCAATACCGACCCAGTGTGACCCCATAACAACCACAGTGCCCCTAATACTGACCCAGTGTGACCCCATAACAACCACAGTGCCCCCAATACCGACCCATTGTGACCCCATAACAACCACAGTGCCCCTAATACCGACCCAGTGTGACCCCATAATGTCCACAGTGCCCCTAATACCGACCCATTGTGACCCCATAACAACCACAGTGCCCCCAATACCGACCCAGTGTGACCCCATAACAACCACAGTGCCCCTAATACTGACCCAGTGTGACCCCATAACAACCACAGTGCCCCCAATACCGACCCATTGTGACCCCATAACAACCACAGTGCCCCTAATACCGACCCAGTGTGACCCCATAATGTCCACAGTGCCCCTATTACCGACCCAGTGTGACCCCATAACAACCACAGTGCCCCCAATACCGACCCATTGTGACCCCATAACAACCACAGTGCCCCTAATACCGACCCAGTGTGACCCCATAATGTCCACAGTGCCCCTAATACCGACCCAGTGTGACCCCATAACAACCACAATGCCCCCAATACTGACCCATTGTGACCCCATAACAACCACAGTGCCCCCAATACCGACCCAGTGTGACCCCATAACAACCACAGTGCCCCCAATACCGACCCAGTGTGACCCCATAACAACCACTGTGCCCCCAATACCGACCCAGTGTGGACTGTAGTGTTAGTGTCTCCTCTTATATCTGTATTATTATAAGCTGTGGACTGTAGTGTTAGTGACTCCTCTTATATCTCTGTATTATTATAAGCTGTGGACTGTAGTGTTAGTGTCTCCTCTTATATCTCTGTATTATTATAAGCTGTGGACTGTAGTGTTAGTGTCTCCTCTTATATCTGTATTATTATAAGCTGTGGACTGTAGTGTTAGTGTCTCCTCTTATATCTCTGTATTATTATAAGCTGTGGACTGTAGTGTTAGTGTCTCCTCTTATATCTGTATTATTATAAGCTGTGGACTGTAGTGTTAGTGTCTCCTCTTATATCTGTATTATTATAAGCTGTGGACTGTAGTGTTAGTGTCTCCTCTTATATCTCTGTATTATTATAAGCTGTGGACTGTAGTGTTAGTGTCTCCTCTTATATCTGTATTATTATAAGCTGTGGACTGTAGTGTTAGTGACTCCTCTTATATCTGTATTATTATAAGCTGTGGACTGTAGTGTTAGTGTCTCCTCTTATATCTGTATTATTATAAGCTGTGGTCTGTAGTGTTAGTGTCTCCTCTTATATATCTGTATTATTATAAGCTGTGGACTGTAGTGTTAGTGTCTCCTCTTATATCTGTATTATTATAAGCTGTGGACTGTAGTGTTAGTGTCTCCTCTTATATCTGTATTATTATAAGCTGTGGTCTGTAGTGTTAGTGTCTCCTCTTATATCTGTATTATTATAAGCTGTGGACTGTAGTGTTAGTGTCTCCTCTTATATCTGTATTATTATAAGCTTTGGACTGTAGTGTTAGTGTCTCCTCTTATATCTGTATTATTATAAGCTGTGGTCTGTAGTGTTAGTGACTCCTCTTATATCTGTATTATTATAAGCTGTGGACTGTAGTGTTAGTGTCTCCTCTTATATCTGTATTATTATAAGCTGTGGTCTGTAGTGTTAGTGTCTCCTCTTATATCTGTATTATTATAAGCTGTGGTCTGTAGTGTTAGTGACTCCTCTTATATCTGTATTATTATAAGCTGTGGACTGTAGTGTTAGTGTCTCCTCTTATATATCTGTATTATTATAAGCTGTGGTCTGTAGTGTTAGTGTCTCCTCTTATATATCTGTATTATTATAAGCTGTGGTCTGTAGTGTTAGTGACTCCTCTTATATCTGTATTATTATAAGCTGTGGTCTGTAGTGTTAGTATCTCCTCTTATATATCTGTATTATTATAAGCTGTGGACTGTAGTGTTAGTGTCTCCTCTTATATCTGTATTATTATAAGCTGTGGTCTGTAGTGTTAGTGTCTCCTCTTATATCTCTGTATTATTATAAGCTGTGGTCTGTAGTGTTAGTGTCTCCTCTTATATCTCTGTATTATTATAAGCTGTGGACTGTAGTGTTAGTGTCTCCTCTTATATATCTGTATTATTATAAGCTGTGGTCTGTAGTGTTAGTGTCTCCTCTTATATCTCTGTATTATTATAAGCTGTGGTCTGTAGTGTTAGTGTCTCCTCTTATATCTCTGTATTATTATAAGCTGTGGACTGTAGTGTTAGTGTCTCCTCTTATATCTCTGTATTATTATAAGCTGTGGACTGTAGTGTTAGTGACTCCTCTTATATCTCTGTATTATTATAAGCTGTGGACTGTAGTGTTAGTGACTCCTCTTATATCTGTATTATTATAAGCTGTGGACTGTAGTGTTAGTGTCTCCTCTTATATCTGTATTATTATAAGCTGTGGACTGTAGTGTTAGTGTCTCCTCTTATATCTCTGTATTATTATAAGCTGTGGACTGTAGTGTTAGTGACTCCTCTTATATCTCTGTATTATTATAAGCTGTGGACTGTAGTGTTAGTGACTCCTCTTATATATCTGTATTATTATAAGCTGTGGACTGTAGTGTTAGTGACTCCTCTTATATCTCTGTATTATTATAAGCTGTGGTCTGTAGTGTTAGTGTCTCCTCTTATATCTGTATTATTATAAGCTGTGGACTGTAGTGTTAGTGTCTCCTCTTATATCTGTATTATTATAAGCTGTGGTCTGTAGTGTTAGTGTCTCCTCTTATATATCTGTATTATTATAAGCTGTGGACTGTAGTGTTAGTGTCTCCTCTTATATCTGTATTATTATAAGCTGTGGACTGTAGTGTTAGTGTCTCCTCTTATATCTGTATTATTATAAGCTGTGGTCTGTAGTGTTAGTGTCTCCTCTTATATCTGTATTATTATAAGCTGTGGACTGTAGTGTTAGTGTCTCCTCTTATATCTGTATTATTATAAGCTGTGGACTGTAGTGTTAGTGTCTCCTCTTATATCTGTATTATTATAAGCTGTGGTCTGTAGTGTTAGTGTCTCCTCTTATATCTGTATTATTATAAGCTGTGGACTGTAGTGTTAGTGACTCCTCTTATATCTCTGTATTATTATAAGCTGTGGACTGTAGTGTTAGTGTCTCCTCTTATATCTGTATTATTATAAGCTGTGGACTGTAGTGTTAGTGTCTCCTCTTATATCTGTATTATTATAAGCTGTGGACTGTAGTGTTAGTGTCTCCTCTTATATCTGTATTATTATAGGCTGTGGTCTGTAGTGTTAGTGTCTCCTCTTATATCTGTATTATTATAAGCTGTGGTCTGTAGTGTTAGTGTCTCCTCTTATATCTGTATTATTATAAGCTGTGGTCTGTAGTGTTAGTGTCTCCTCTTATATATCTGTATTATTATAAGCTGTGGACTGTAGTGTTAGTGTCTCCTCTTATATCTGTATTATTATAAGCTGTGGACTGTAGTGTTAGTGTCTCCTCTTATATCTCTGTATTATTATAAGCTGTGGACTGTAGTGTTAGTGTCTCCTCTTATATCTGTATTATTATAAGCTGTGGTCTGTAGTGTTAGTGACTCCTCTTATATCTCTGTATTATTATAAGCTGTGGACTGTAGTGTTAGTGTCTCCTCTTATATCTCTGTATTATTATAAGCTGTGGACTGTAGTGTTAGTGTCTCCTCTTATATCTCTGTATTATTATAAGCTGTGGACTGTAGTGTTAGTGTCTCCTCTTATATCTGTATTATTATAAGCTGTGGACTGTAGTGTTAGTGTCTCCTCTTATATCTGTATTATTATAAGCTGTGGACTGTAGTGTTAGTGACTCCTCTTATATCTGTATTATTATAAGCTGTGGACTGTAGTGTTAGTGTCTCCTCTTATATCTGTATTATTATAAGCTGTGGTCTGTAGTGTTAGTGTCTCCTCTTATATCTGTATTATTATAAGCTGTGGACTGTAGTGTTAGTGACTCCTCTTAGATCTGTATTATTATAAGCTGTGGTCTGTAGTGTTAGTGTCTCCTCTTATATCTGTATTATTATAAGCTGTGGACTGTAGTGTTAGTGTCTCCTCTTATATCTGTATTATTATAAGCTGTGGACTGTAGTGTTAGTGTCTCCTCTTATATCTCTGTATTATTATAGGCTGTGGACTGTAGTGTTAGTGTCTCCTCTTATATCTCTGTATTATTATAAGCTGTGGACTGTAGTGTTAGTGTCTCCTCTTATATCTCTGTATTATTATAAGCTGTGGACTGTAGTGTTAGTGTCTCCTCTTATATCTGTATTATTATAAGCTGTGGACTGTAGTGTTAGTGTCTCCTCTTATATCTGTATTATTATATGCTGTGGTCTGTAGTGTTAGTGTCTCCTCTTATATCTGTATTATTATAAGCTGTGGACTGTAGCGTTAGTGTCTCCTCTTATATCTCTGTATTATTATAAGCTGTGGACTGTAGTGTTAGTGTCTCCTCTTATATCTCTGTATTATTATAAGCTGTGGACTGTAGTGTTAGTGTCTCCTCTTATATCTGTATTATTATAAGCTGTGGACTGTAGTGTTAGTGACTCCTCTTATATCTGTATTATTATAAGCTGTGGACTGTAGTGTTAGTGTCTCCTCTTATATCTGTATTATTATAAGCTGTGGACTGTAGTGTTAGTGTCTCCTCTTATATCTGTATTATTATAAGCTGTGGTCTGTAGTGTTAGTGTCTCCTCTTATATCTCTGTATTATTATAAGCTGTGGACTGTAGTGTTAGTGTCTCCTCTTATATCTCTGTATTATTATAAGCTGTGGACTGTAGTGTTAGTGTCTCCTCTTATATCTGTATTATTATAAGCTGTGGACTGTAGTGTTAGTGACTCCTCTTATATCTGTATTATTATAAGCTGTGGACTGTAGTGTTAGTGTCTCCTCTTATATCTGTATTATTATAAGCTGTGGACTGTAGTGTTAGTGACTCCTCTTATATCTGTATTATTATAAGCTGTGGTCTGTAGTGTTAGTGTCTCCTCTTATATCTGTATTATTATAAGCTGTGGACTGTAGTGTTAGTGTCTCCTCTTATATCTCTGTATTATTATAAGCTGTGGACTGTAGTGTTAGTGACTCCTCTTATATCTCTGTATTATTATAAGCTGTGGTCTGTAGTGTTAGTGTCTCCTCTTATATCTGTATTATTATAAGCTGTGGACTGTAGTGTTAGTGTCTCCTCTTATATCTCTGTATTATTATAAGCTGTGGTCTGTAGTGTTAGTGACTCCTCTTATATCTGTATTATTATAAGCTGTGGACTGTAGTGTTAGTGTCTCCTCTTATATCTGTATTATTATAAGCTGTGGACTGTAGTGTTAGTGTCTCCTCTTATATCTCTGTATTATTATAGGCTGTGGACTGTAGTGTTAGTGTCTCCTCTTATATCTCTGTATTATTATAAGCTGTGGTCTGTAGTGTTAGTGTCTCCTCTTATATCTCTGTATTATTATAAGCTGTGGACTGTAGTGTTAGTGTCTCCTCTTATATCTCTGTATTATTATAAGCTGTGGACTGTAGTGTTAGTGTCTCCTCTTATATCTGTATTATTATAAGCTGTGGTCTGTAGTGTTAGTGTCTCCTCTTATATCTGTATTATTATAAGCTGTGGACTGTAGTGTTAGTGTCTCCTCTTATATCTGTATTATTATAAGCTGTGGACTGTAGTGTTAGTGTCTCCTCTTATATCTGTATTATTATAAGCTGTGGTCTGTAGTGTTAGTGACTCCTCTTATATCTGTATTATTATAAGCTGTGGACTGTAGTGTTAGTGACTCCTCTTATATCTCTGTATTATTATAAGCTGTGGTCTGTAGTGTTAGTGACTCCTCTTATATCTGTATTATTATAAGCTGTGGACTGTAGTGTTAGTGTCTCCTCTTATATCTCTGTATTATTATAAGCTGTGGACTGTAGTGTTAGTGTCTCCTCTTATATCTCTGTATTATTATAAGCTGTGGTCTGTAGTGTTAGTGACTCCTCTTATATCTGTATTATTATAAGCTGTGGACTGTAGTGTTAGTGTCTCCTCTTATATCTGTATTATTATAAGCTGTGGTCTGTAGTGTTAGTGACTCCTCTTATATCTGTATTATTATAAGCTGTGGTCTGTAGTGTTAGTGTCTCCTCTTATATCTCTGTATTATTATAAGCTGTGGTCTGTAGTGTTAGTGTCTCCTCTTATATCTCTGTATTATTATAAGCTGTGGACTGTAGTGTTAGTGTCTCCTCTTAGATCTGTATTATTATAAGCTGTGGTCTGTAGTGTTAGTGACTCCTCTTATATCTGTATTATTATAAGCTGTGGTCTGTAGTGTTAGTGTCTCCTCTTATATATCTGTATTATTATAAGCTGTGGACTGTAGTGTTAGTGTCTCCTCTTATATCTCTGTATTATTATAAGCTGTGGACTGTAGTGTTAGTGACTCCTCTTATATCTCTGTATTATTATAAGCTGTGGACTGTAGTGTTAGTGTCTCCTCTTATATCTGTATTATTATAAGCTGTGGTCTGTAGTGTTAGTGTCTCCTCTTATATCTGTATTATTATAAGCTGTGGACTGTAGTGTTAGTGTCTCCTCTTATATCTGTATTATTATAAGCTGTGGTCTGTAGTGTTAGTGTCTCCTCTTATATCTGTATTATTATAAGCTGTGGACTGTAGTGTTAGTGTCTCCTCTTATATCTGTATTATTATAAGCTGTGGTCTGTAGTGTTAGTGTCTCCTCTTATATCTCTGTATTATTATAAGCTGTGGACTGTAGTGTTAGTGTCTCTTATATCTGTATTATTATAAGCTGTGGACTGTAGTGTTAGTGACTCCTCTTATATCTGTATTATTATAAGCTGTGGACTGTAGTGTTAGTGTCTCCTCTTATATCTGTATTATTATAAGCTGTGGACTGTAGTGTTAGTGTCTCCTCTTATATATCTGTATTATTATAGGCTGTGGTCTGTAGTGTTAGTGACTCCTCTTATATCTCTGTATTATTATAAGCTGTGGACTGTAGTGTTAGTGACTCCTCTTATATCTGTATTATTATAAGCTGTGGACTGTAGTGTTAGTGACTCCTCTTATATCTGTATTATTATAAGCTGTGGACTGTAGTGTTAGTGACTCCTCTTATATCTGTATTATTATAAGCTGTGGTCTGTAGTGTTAGTGTCTCCTCTTATATATCTGTATTATTATAAGCTGTGGACTGTAGTGTTAGTGTCTCCTCTTATATCTCTGTATTATTATAAGCTGTGGACTGTAGTGTTAGTGTCTCCTCTTATATCTCTGTATTATTATAAGCTGTGGGCTGTAGTGTTAGTGTCTCCTCTTATATCTGTATTATTATAAGCTGTGGACTGTAGTGTTAGTGACTCCTCTTATATCTCTGTATTATTATAAGCTGTGGACTGTAGTGTTAGTGTCTCCTCTTATATCTGTATTATTATAAGCTGTGGTCTGTAGTGTTAGTGTCTCCTCTTATATCTGTATTATTATAAGCTGTGGTCTGTAGTGTTAGTGTCTCCTCTTATATCTGTATTATTATAAGCTGTGGTCTGTAGTGTTAGTGTCTCCTCTTATATCTGTATTATTATAAGCTGTGGACTGTAGTGTTAGTGACTCCTCTTATATCTGTATTATTATAAGCTGTGGACTGTAGTGTTAGTGTCTCCTCTTATATATCTGTATTATTATAAGCTGTGGACTGTAGTGTTAGTGACTCCTCTTATATCTCTGTATTATTATAAGCTGTGGACTGTAGTGTTAGTGTCTCCTCTTATATCTGTATTATTATAAGCTGTGGACTGTAGTGTTAGTGTCTCCTCTTATATCTGTATTATTATAAGCTGTGGACTGTAGTGTTAGTGTCTCCTCTTATATCTGTATTATTATAAGCTGTGGACTGTAGTGTTAGTGTCTCCTCTTATATCTCTGTATTATTATAGGCTGTGGACTGTAGTGTTAGTGTCTCCTCTTATATCTGTATTATTATAAGCTGTGGACTGTAGTGTTAGTGTCTCCTCTTATATCTGTATTATTATAAGCTGTGGACTGTAGTGTTAGTGACTCCTCTTATATCTGTATTATTATAAGCTGTGGTCTGTAGTGTTAGTGTCTCCTCTTATATCTGTATTATTATAAGCTGTGGACTGTAGTGTTAGTGTCTCCTCTTATATCTGTATTATTATAAGCTGTGGACTGTAGTGTTAGTGTCTCCTCTTATATCCGTATTATTATAAGCTGTGGTCTGTAGTGTTAGTGACTCCTCTTATATCTCTGTATTATTATAAGCTGTGGACTGTAGTGTTAGTGTCTCCTCTTATATCTGTATTATTATAAGCTGTGGACTGTAGTGTTAGTGTCTCCTCTTATATCTCTGTATTATTATAGGCTGTGGACTGTAGTGTTAGTGACTCCTCTTATATCTCTGTATTATTATAAGCTGTGGACTGTAGTGTTAGTGTCTCCTCTTATATCTCTGTATTATTATAAGCTGTGGACTGTAGTGTTAGTGACTCCTCTTATATCTGTATTATTATAAGCTGTGGACTGTAGTGTTAGTGACTCCTCTTATATCTGTATTATTATAAGCTGTGGTCTGTAGTGTTAGTGACTCCTCTTATATCTCTGTATTATTATAAGCTGTGGACTGTAGTGTTAGTGTCTCCTCTTATATCTGTATTATTATAAGCTGTGGACTGTAGTGTTAGTGTCTCCTCTTATATATCTGTATTATTATAAGCTGTGGACTGTAGTGTTAGTGTCTCCTCTTATATATCTGTATTATTATAAGCTGTGGACTGTAGTGTTAGTGTCTCCTCTTATATCTGTATTATTATAAGCTGTGGACTGTAGTGTTAGTGACTCCTCTTATATCTGTATTATTATAAGCTGTGGTCTGTAGTGTTAGTGTCTCCTCTTATATCTGTATTATTATAAGCTGTGGTCTGTAGTGTTAGTGTCTCCTCTTATATCTCTGTATTATTATAAGCTGTGGACTGTAGTGTTAGTGTCTCCTCTTATATCTGTATTATTATAAGCTGTGGTCTGTAGTGTTAGTGTCTCCTCTTATATCTGTATTATTATAAGCTGTGGACTGTAGTGTTAGTGTCTCCTCTTATATCTGTATTATTATAAGCTGTGGTCTGTAGTGTTAGTGTCTCCTCTTATATCTGTATTATTATAAGCTGTGGTCTGTAGTGTTAGTGTCTCCTCTTATATCTGTATTATTATAAGCTGTGGACTGTAGTGTTAGTGTCTCCTCTTATATCTGTATTATTATAAGCTGTGGTCTGTAGTGTTAGTGTCTCCTCTTATATCTGTATTATTATAAGCTGTGGACTGTAGTGTTAGTGTCTCCTCTTATATCTGTATTATTATAAGCTGTGGACTGTAGTGTTAGTGTCTCCTCTTATATCTCTGTATTATTATAAGCTGTGGTCTGTAGTGTTAGTGACTCCTCTTATATCTCTGTATTATTATAAGCTGTGGACTGTAGTGTTAGTGACTCCTCTTATATCTGTATTATTATAAGCTGTGGTCTGTAGTGTTAGTGTCTCCTCTTATATATCTGTATTATTATAGGCTGTGGACTGTAGTGTTAGTGTCTCCTCTTATATCTGTATTATTATAAGCTGTGGTCTGTAGTGTTAGTGTCTCCTCTTATATATCTGTATTATTATAAGCTGTGGACTGTAGTGTTAGTGTCTCCTCTTATATATCTGTATTATTATAAGCTGTGGACTGTAGTGTTAGTGTCTCCTCTTATATCTGTATTATTATAAGCTGTGGTCTGTAGTGTTAGTGTCTCCTCTTAT
This sequence comes from Rhinoderma darwinii, assembly GCF_050947455.1. NCBI lineage: Eukaryota > Metazoa > Chordata > Amphibia > Anura > Rhinodermatidae > Rhinoderma > Rhinoderma darwinii. The sequence goes on from NW_027463803.1 coordinate 24,829, forward strand.
ATCTCTGTATTATTATAAGCTGTGGACTGTAGTGTTAGTGTCTCCTCTTATATCTGTATTATTATAAGCTGTGGTCTGTAGTGTTAGTGTCTCCTCTTATATCTGTATTATTATAAGCTGTGGACTGTAGTGTTAGTGTCTCCTCTTATATCTGTATTATTATAAGCTGTGGTCTGTAGTGTTAGTGTCTCCTCTTATATCTGTATTATTATAAGCTGTGGTCTGTAGTGTTAGTGTCTCCTCTTATATCTGTATTATTATAAGCTGTGGACTGTAGTGTTAGTGTCTCCTCTTATATCTGTATTATTATAAGCTGTGGTCTGTAGTGTTAGTGTCTCCTCTTATATCTGTATTATTATAAGCTGTGGACTGTAGTGTTAGTGTCTCCTCTTATATCTGTATTATTATAAGCTGTGGACTGTAGTGTTAGTGTCTCCTCTTATATCTCTGTATTATTATAAGCTGTGGTCTGTAGTGTTAGTGACTCCTCTTATATCTCTGTATTATTATAAGCTGTGGACTGTAGTGTTAGTGACTCCTCTTATATCTGTATTATTATAAGCTGTGGACTGTAGTGTTAGTGTCTCCTCTTATATCTCTGTATTATTATAAGCTGTGGTCTGTAGTGTTAGTGTCTCCTCTTATATCTGTATTATTATAAGCTGTGGACTGTAGTGTTAGTGTCTCCTCTTATATCTCTGTATTATTATAAGCTGTGGTCTGTAGTGTTAGTGTCTCCTCTTATATCTCTGTATTATTATAAGCTGTGGACTGTAGTGTTAGTGTCTCCTCTTATATCTGTATTATTATAAGCTGTGGCCTGTAGTGTTAGTGACTCCTCTTATATCTCTGTATTATTATAAGCTGTGGACTGTAGTGTTAGTGTCTCCTCTTATATCTGTATTATTATAAGCTGTGGTCTGTAGTGTTAGTGTCTCCTCTTATATCTCTGTATTATTATAAGCTGTGGACTGTAGTGTTAGTGTCTCCTCTTATATCTCTGTATTATTATAAGCTGTGGTCTGTAGTGTTAGTGTCTCCTCTTATATCTCTGTATTATTATAAGCTGTGGTCTGTAGTGTTAGTGTCTCCTCTTATATCTCTGTATTATTATAAGCTGTGGACTGTAGTGTTAGTGTCTCCTCTTATATCTCTGTATTATTATAAGCTGTGGACTGTAGTGTTAGTGTCTCCTCTTATATCTGTATTATTATAAGCTGTGGACTGTAGTGTTAGTGTCTCCTCTTATATCTGTATTATTATAAGCTGTGGACTGTAGTGTTAGTGACTCCTCTTATATCTGTATTATTATAAGCTGTGGTCTGTAGTGTTAGTGTCTCCTCTTATATCTGTATTATTATAAGCTGTGGTCTGTAGTGTTAGTGACTCCTCTTATATATCTGTATTATTATAAGCTGTGGACTGTAGTGTTAGTGACTCCTCTTATATATCTGTATTATTATAAGCTGTGGACTGTAGTGTTAGTGTCTCCTCTTATATCTGTATTATTATAAGCTGTGGTCTGTAGTGTTAGTGTCTCCTCTTATATCTCTGTATTATTATAAGCTGTGGTCTGTAGTGTTAGTGTCTCCTCTTATATCTCTGTATTATTATAAGCTGTGGACTGTAGTGTTAGTGTCTCCTCTTATATCTCTGTATTATTATAAGCTGTGGTCTGTAGTGTTAGTGTCTCCTCTTATATCTGTATTATTATAAGCTGTGGACTGTAGTGTTAGTGACTCCTCTTATATATCTGTATTATTATAAGCTGTGGTCTGTAGTGTTAGTATCTCCTCTTATATCTCTGTATTATTATAAGCTGTGGACTGTAGTGTTAGTGACTCCTCTTATATCTGTATTATTATAAGCTGTGGACTGTAGTGTTAGTGTCTCCTCTTATATCTGTATTATTATAAGCTGTGGACTGTAGTGTTAGTGACTCCTCTTATATCTGTATTATTATAAGCTGTGGACTGTAGTGTTAGTGACTCCTCTTATATCTGTATTATTATAAGCTGTGGACTGTAGTGTTAGTGACTCCTCTTATATCTGTATTATTATAAGCTGTGGACTGTAGTGTTAGTGTCTCCTCTTATATCTGTATTATTATAAGCTGTGGTCTGTAGTGTTAGTGACTTCTCTTATATCTCTGTATTATTATAAGCTGTGGTCTGTAGTGTTTAGTGACTCCTCTTATATCTCTGTATTATTATAAGCTGTGGACTGTAGTGTTAGTGTCTCCTCTTATATCTCTGTATTATTATAAGCTGTGGACTGTAGTGTTAGTGTCTCCTCTTATATCTCTGTATTATTATAAGCTGTGGACTGTAGTGTTAGTGACTCCTCTTATATCTCTGTATTATTATAAGCTGTGGACTGTAGTGTTAGTGTCTCCTCTTATATCTCTGTATTATTATAAGCTGTGGACTGTAGTGTTAGTGTCTCCTCTTATATCTCTGTATTATTATAAGCTGTGGACTGTAGTGTTAGTGACTCCTCTTATATCTCTGTATTATTATAAGCTGTGGTCTGTAGTGTTAGTGTCTCCTCTTATATCTGTATTATTATAAGCTGTGGACTGTAGTGTTAGTGTCTCCTCTTATATCTGTATTATTATAAGCTGTGGTCTGTAGTGTTAGTGTCTCCTCTTATATCTGTATTATTATAAGCTGTGGTCTGTAGTGTTAGTGTCTCCTCTTATATCTTTGTATTATTATAAGCTGTGGGCTGTAGTGTTAGTGTCTCCTCTTATATCTGTATTATTATAAGCTGTGGACTGTAGTGTTAGTGTCTCCTCTTATATCTGTATTATTATAAGCTGTGGACTGTAGTGTTAGTGTCTCCTCTTATATCTGTATTATTATAAGCTGTGGACTGTAGTGTTAGTGTCTCCTCTTATATCTCTGTATTATTATAAGCTGTGGACTGTAGTGTTAGTGTCTCCTCTTATATATCTGTATTATTATAAGCTGTGGACTGTAGTGTTAGTGACTCCTCTTATATCTCTGTATTATTATAAGCTGTGGTCTGTAGTGTTTTAGTGTCTCCTCTTATATCTGTATTATTATAAGCTGTGGACTGTAGTGTTAGTGTCTCCTCTTATATCTCTGTATTATTATAAGCTGTGGACTGTAGTGTTAGTGTCTCCTCTTATATCTGTATTATTATAAGCTGTGGACTGTAGTGTTAGTGTCTCCTCTTATATCTGTATTATTATATGCTGTGGACTGTAGTGTTAGTGACTCCTCTTATATCTCTGTATTATTATAAGCTGTGGACTGTAGTGTTAGTGACTCCTCTTATATCTCTGTATTATTATAGGCTGTGGTCTGTAGTGTTAGTGTCTCCTCTTATATCTCTGTATTATTATAATCTGTGGACTGTAGTGTTAGTGTCTCCTCTTATATCTGTATTATTATAAGCTGTGGACTGTAGTGTTAGTGACTCCTCTTATATCTCTGTATTATTATAAGCTGTGGTCTGTAGTGTTAGTGTCTCCTTATATCTCTGTATTATTATAAGCTGTGGACTGTAGTGTTAGTGTCTCCTCTTATATATCTGTATTATTATAAGCTGTGGTCTGTAGTGTTAGTGTCTCCTCTTATATCTGTATTATTATAAGCTGTGGTCTGTAGTGTTAGTGTCTCCTCTTATATCTGTATTATTATAAGCTGTGGACTGTAGTGTTAGTGTCTCCTCTTATATCTGTATTATTATAAGCTGTGGACTGTAGTGTTAGTGTCTCCTCTTATATATCTGTATTATTATAAGCTGTGGACTGTAGTGTTAGTGACTCCTCTTATATCTGTATTATTATAAGCTGTGGTCTGTAGTGTTAGTGTCTCCTCTTATATCTGTATTATTATAAGCTGTGGACTGTAGTGTTAGTGTCTCCTCTTATATCTCTGTATTATTATAAGCTGTGGACTGTAGTGTTAGTGTCTCCTCTTATATCCCTGTATTATTATAAGCTGTGGACTGTAGTGTTAGTGACTCCTCTTATATCTCTGTATTATTATAAGCTGTGGACTGTAGTGTTAGTGTCTCCTCTTATATCCCTGTATTATTATAAGCTGTGGACTGTAGTGTTAGTGTCTCCTCTTATATCTGTATTATTATAAGCTGTGGACTGTAGTGTTAGTGTCTCCTCTTATATCTCTGTATTATTATAAGCTGTGGTCTGTAGTGTTAGTGTCTCCTCTTATATCTCTGTATTATTATAAGCTGTGGTCTGTAGTGTTAGTGTCTCCTCTTATATCTCTGTATTATTATAAGCTGTGGACTGTAGTGTTAGTGACTCCTCTTATATAGCTGTATTATTATAAGCTGTGGACTGTAGTGTTAGTGTCTCCTCTTATATATCTGTATTATTATAAGCTGTGGTCTGTAGTGTTAGTGACTCCTCTTATATCTGTATTATTATAGGCTGTGGACTGTAGTGTTAGTGTCTCCTCTTATATCTCTGTATTATAATAAGCTGTGGACTGTAGTGTTAGTGACTCCTCTTATATCTCTGTATTATTATAAGCTGTGGACTGTAGTGTTAGTGACTCCTCTTATATCTGTATTATTATAAGCTGTGGTCTGTAGTGTTAGTGTCTCCTCTTATATCTGTATTATTATAAGCTGTGGACTGTAGTGTTAGTGACTCCTCTTATATCTCTGTATTATTATAAGCTGTGGACTGTAGTGTTAGTGTCTCCTCTTATATCTGTATTATTATAAGCTGTGGACTGTAGTGTTAGTGACTCCTCTTATATCTCTGTATTATTATAAGCTGTGGTCTGTAGTGTTAGTGACTCCTCTTATATCTGTATTATTATAGGCTGTGGACTGTAGTGTTAGTGTCTCCTCTTATATCTGTATTATTATAGGCTGTGGTCTGTAGTGTTAGTGTCTCCTCTTATATCTCTGTATTATTATAAGCTGTGGACTGTAGTGTTAGTGACTCCTCTTATATCTGTATTCTTATAAGCTGTGGACTGTAGCGTTAGTGTCTCCTCTTATATCTGTATTATTATAAGCTGTGGACTGTAGTGTTAGTGTCTCCTCTTATATCTCTGTATTATTATAAGCTGTGGACTGTAGTGTTAGTGTCTCCTCTTATATCTGTATTATTATAAGCTGTGGACTGTAGTGTTAGTGACTCCTCTTATATCTGTATTATTATAAGCTGTGGACTGTAGTGTTAGTGACTCCTCTTATATCTCTGTATTATTATAAGCTGTGGTCTGTAGTGTTAGTGACTCCTCTTATATCTGTATTATTATAAGCTGTGGACTGTAGTGTTAGTGTCTCCTCTTATATCTGTATTATTATAAGCTGTGGACTGTAGTGTTAGTGACTCCTCTTATATATCTGTATTATTATAAGCTGTGGACTGTAGTGTTAGTGTCTCCTCTTATATCTGTATTATTATAAGCTGTGGACTGTAGTGTTAGTGACTCCTCTTATATCTGTATTATTATAAGCTGTGGACTGTAGTGTTAGTGTCTCCTCTTATATCTCTGTATTATTATAAGCTGTGGACTGTAGTGTTAGTGTCTCCTCTTATATCTGTATTATTATAAGCTGTGGACTGTAGTGTTAGTGACTCCTCTTATATATCTGTATTATTATAAGCTGTGGACTGTAGTGTTAGTGACTCCTCTTATATCTGTATTATTATAAGCTGTGGACTGTAGTGTTAGTGTCTCCTCTTATATATCTGTATTATTATAAGCTGTGGACTGTAGTGTTAGTGTCTCCTCTTATATATCTGTATTATTATAAGCTGTGGACTGTAGCGTTAGTGTCTCCTCTTATATCTCTGTATTATAAGCTGTGGACTGTAGTGTTAGTGACTCCTCTTATATCTGTATTATTATAAGCTGTGGTCTGTAGTGTTAGTGTCTCCTCTTATATCCCTGTATTATTATAAGCTGTGGACTGTAGTGTTAGTGTCTCCTCTTATATCTGTATTATTATAAGCTGTGGACTGTAGTGTTAGTGACTCCTCTTATATCTGTATTATTATAAGCTGTGGACTGTAGTGTTAGTGTCTCCTCTTATATCTCTGTATTATTATAAGCTGTGGACTGTAGTGTTAGTGTCTCCTCTTATATCTCTGTATTATTATAAGCTGTGGACTGTAGTGTTAGTGTCTCCTCTTATATCTGTATTATTATAAGCTGTGGACTGTAGTGTTAGTGTCTCCTCTTATATCTGTATTATTATAGGCTGTGGACTGTAGTGTTAGTGTCTCCTCTTATATCTGTATTATTATAAGCTGTGGACTGTAGTGTTAGTGTCTCCTCTTATATCTGTATTATTATAAGCTGTGGACTGTAGTGTTAGTGTCTCCTCTTATATCTGTATTATTATAAGCTGTGGACTGTAGTGTTAGTGTCTCCTCTTATATCTGTATTATTATAAGCTGTGGACTGTAGTGTTCGTGTCTCCTCTTATATCTGTATTATTATAAGCTGTGGACTGTAGTGTTAGTGTCTCCTCTTATATATCTGTATTATTATAAGCTGTGGGCTGTAGTGTTAGTGTCTCCTCTTATATCTGTATTATTATAAGCTGTGGACTGTAGTGTTAGTGTCTCCTCTTATATCTCTGTATTATTATAAGCTGTGGTCTGTAGTGTTAGTGTCTCCTCTTATATCTGTATTATTATAAGCTGTGGACTGTAGTGTTAGTGTCTCCTCTTATATCTGTATTATTATAAGCTGTGGACTGTAGTGTTAGTGTCTCCTCTTATATCTCTGTATTATTATAAGCTGTGGACTGTAGTGTTAGTGTCTCCTCTTATATCTGTATTATTATAAGCTGTGGTCTGTAGTGTTAGTGACTCCTCTTATATCTGTATTATTATAAGCTGTGGTCTGTAGTGTTAGTGACTCCTCTTATATCTGTATTATTATAAGCTGTGGACTGTAGTGTTAGTGTCTCCTCTTATATCTCTGTATTATTATAAGCTGTGGACTGTAGTGTTAGTGTCTCCTCTTATATATCTGTATTATTATAAGCTGTGGTCTGTAGTGTTAGTGACTCCTCTTATATCTCTGTATTATTATAAGCTGTGGACTGTAGTGTTAGTGTCTCCTCTTATATCTGTATTATTATAAGCTGTGGACTGTAGTGTTAGTGACTCCTCTTATATCTCTGTATTATTATAAGCTGTGGTCTGTAGTGTTAGTGTCTCCTCTTATATCTGTATTATTATAAGCTGTGGACTGTAGTGTTAGTGACTCCTCTTATATCTGTATTATTATAAGCTGTGGACTGTAGTGTTAGTGACTCCTCTTATATCTGTATTATTATAAGCTGTGGTCTGTAGTGTTAGTGTCTCCTCTTATATATCTGTATTATTATAAGCTGTGGACTGTAGTGTTAGTGTCTCCTCTTATATCTCTGTATTATTATAAGCTGTGGACTGTAGTGTTAGTGTCTCCTCTTATATCTGTATTATTATAAGCTGTGGACTGTAGTGTTAGTGTCTCCTCTTATATCTCTGTATTATTATAAGCTGTGGTCTGTAGTGTTAGTGTCTCCTCTTATATCTGTATTATTATAAGCTGTGGACTGTAGTGTTAGTGTCTCCTCTTATATCTGTATTATTATAAGCTGTGGACTGTAGTGTTAGTGTCTCCTCTTATATCTCTGTATTATTATAAGCTGTGGACTGTAGTGTTAGTGTCTCCTCTTATATCTGTATTATTATAAGCTGTGGTCTGTAGTGTTAGTGACTCCTCTTATATCTGTATTATTATAAGCTGTGGTCTGTAGTGTTAGTGACTCCTCTTATATCTCTGTATTATTATAAGCTGTGGTCTGTAGTGTTAGTGACTCCTCTTATATCTGTATTATTATAAGCTGTGGTCTGTAGTGTTAGTGACTCCTCTTATATCTCTGTATTATTATAAGCTGTGGACTGTAGTGTTAGTGACTCCTCTTATATCTGTATTATTATAAGCTGTGGACTGTAGTGTTAGTGTCTCCTCTTATATCTGTATTATTATAAGCTGTGGACTGTAGTGTTAGTGTCTCCTCTTATATATCTGTATTATTATAAGCTGTGGACTGTAGTGTTAGTGTCTCCTCTTATATATCTGTATTATTATAAGCTGTGGACTGTAGTGTTAGTGACTCCTCTTATATCTGTATTATTATAAGCTGTGGACTGTAGTGTTAGTGACTCCTCTTATATCTGAATTATTATAAGCTGTGGACTGTAGTGTTAGTGTCTCCTCTTATATCTGTATTATTATAGGCTGTGGACTGTAGTGTTAGTGACTCCTCTTATATCTGTATTATTATAAGCTGTGGACTGTAGTGTTAGTGTCTCCTCTTATATCTGTATTATTATAAGCTGTGGTCTGTAGTGTTAGTGACTCCTCTTATATCTGTATTATTATAAGCTGTGGACTGTAGTGTTAGTGTCTCCTCTTATATATCTGTATTATTATAAGCTGTGGTCTGTAGTGTTAGTGACTCCTCTTATATCTCTGTATTATTATAAGCTGTGGTCTGTAGTGTTAGTGTCTCCTCTTATATCTGTATTATTATAAGCTGTGGTCTGTAGTGTTAGTGACTCCTCTTATATCTGTATTATTATAAGCTGTGGACTGTAGTGTTAGTGACTCCTCTTATATCTGTATTATTATAAGCTGTGGACTGTAGTGTTAGTGACTCCTCTTATATCTGTATTATTATAAGCTGTGGTCTGTAGTGTTAGTGTCTCCTCTTATATCTGTATTATTATAAGCTGTGGACTGTAGTGTTAGTGTCTCCTCTTATATCTGTATTATTATAAGCTGTGGACTGTAGTGTTAGTGACTCCTCTTATATATCTGTATTATTATAAGCTGTGGACTGTGGTTTTGGTGACTGAGCAGATGATGTTCTTACCCCTGATTTCTCCTTCTCTCTGTAGTTCAGGGCTCATGCCTCCAGGTATTACCCGCACTTGTGTGAGATTATGCAGTTTGACCTGATCCCGGAGCTGCGTGCAGTCCTCAGGAAGTTCTTCCTACGTATCGGGATTGTGTTCAGGATCTGGATGGCAGAGGAGCAGCTGAGCAGTCGGCGTCCGTCTTCATAACCACTGGTGACCGTCCGGCAGCGTTGGGTTGCTGGCTGCGCGGAGGAGGGGGCGCTGCGCGGAGGAGGGGGCGCTGCGCGGTTTCTTCTACGTCTGCAGACTCTGAGCCAAGTGCTTTTAGAAGGATGAGTCGATGTCTTGTAGATTTTTATTTTTGCTACTTTGGGTGTGGGGCTCCGGATTATATTTTATGGGTTCTCTTCTGTTTGTGGGTTGTTTCCTCTCTCGTGTGAGTTGACGACACGATTCCTGAGAACTTTCCGCATCACACACATTCATAGACAATGGATAGAATATGAATTATTTGTCATCCCACATCCTCCTGGTCTTCTGTGACTTCGCTGCTTAATAAGGCTGATACCTGGGAGCAATAACTGTGCTGCGGCGCTGGAATAATTCATGTCGGCAAGTGCAGCCTCTCGTCCTCGTGTCTCGGTGTTAAGCGGGGGCTCTTTGTCTGTCACATGGACACTGCAGGACACGGCCGGCCGCAGGTTTGCTCCATTTTTTTTTCTTCAGACTTGTGGATTTTTCTCACTGATTTTATTGGAAGGAGCCGTAGTATTTCCTGTGAGGGCTGCAGAGCATCGAGGGGAAGGGGCGCTGGGATGTCAAACTTCTATGATGTGACACCTGGACTCCTAAAGTAACCCTGAGAGTCCGGCCACCCTGCCCCCGCACAGTGACTAACTTTTCTCTTGTAGTTTATACAAGTAGAGCTGGGGGCAGGGTATACAGGACTTGGGCTTATATCCCGCAGCCCATTCTTTCCCTCCCTCACATGGGAGACCTGACAAGCATTTTATGTGGCCCTCCATGTGGTTTTCTATAGCTGTGGGGGCTGTTCCGGATGTGCGGGTGTCTGTGACCCTCCAGTCTGGTAGGGGGAGAGAATGGCCTGGGCTGTGGTCCCTGAGGTGTAGCTGAAGCTTGGGCCCCTGTGTTCTCCTCTCAGGCTGACGCTCTGCCCCCTGCTGGGGAGGACAGTGAGTGCAGTATTATCATTCCCTGTACATCTCCAGCAGTGTTGTAATAATGTGTGGGATGCGGCCTCCCCGGAGAGGCTGATGTGAGGATATAGCCGCACACTCCGTATATGTAATATATATACCCCCCTCCCCGGAGAGGCTGATGTGAGGATATAACCGCACACTTCTCCGTATATATAATATATATACCCCCCTCCCCGGAGAGGCTGATGTGAGGATATAACCGCACACTTCTCCGTATATATAATATATATACCCCCCTCCCCGGAGAGGCTGATGTGAGGATATAGCCGCACACTTCCCCGTATATATAATATATATACCCCCCTCCCCGGAGAGGCTGATGTGAGGATATAGCCGCACACTCCGTATATGTAATATATATACCCCCCTCCCCGGAGAGGCTGATGTGAGGATATAGCCGCACACTCCGTATATGTAATATATATACCCCCTCCCCGGAGAGGCTGATGTGAGGATATAGCCGCACACTCCGTATATGTAATATATATACCCCCCTCCCCGGAGAGGCTGATGTGAGGATATAGCCGCACACTCCGTATATGTAATATATATACCCCCCTCCCCGGAGAGGCTGATGTGAGGATATAGCCGCACACTCCGTATATGTAATATATATACCCCCTCCCCGGAGAGGCTGATGTGAGGATATAGCCGCACACTTCTCCGTATATGTAATATATATACCCCCCTCCCCGGAGAGGCTGATGTGAGGATATAGCCGCACACTCCGTATATGTAATATATATACCCCCCTCCCCGGAGAGGCTGATGTGAGGATATAGCCGCACACTCCGTATATGTAATATATATACCCCCCTCCCCGGAGAGGCTGATGTGAGGATATAGCCGCACACTCCGTATATGTAATATATATACCCCCCTCCCCGGAGAGGCTGATGTGAGGATATAGCCGCACACTCCGTATATGTAATATATATACCCCCCTCCCCGGAGAGGCTGATGTGAGGATATAGCCGCACACTCCGTATATGTAATATATATACCCCCCTCCCCGGAGAGGCTGATGTGAGGATATAGCCGCACACTCCGTATATGTAATATATATACCCCCCTCCCCGGAGAGGCTGATGTGAGGATATAGCCGCACACTCCTTATATGTAATATATATACCCCCCTCCCCGGAGAGGCTGATGTGAGGATATAGCCGCACACTCCGTATATGTAATATATATACCCCCCTCCCCGGAGAGGCTGATGTGAGGATATAGCCGCACACTCCGTATATGTAATATATATACCCCCCTCCCCGGAGAGGCTGATGTGAGGATATAGCCGCACACTCCGTATATGTAATATATATACCCCCCTCCCCGGAGAGGCTGATGTGAGGATATAGCCGCACACTCCGTATATGTAATATATATACCCCCCTCCCCGGAGAGGCTGATGTGAGGATATAGCCGCACACTCCGTATATGTAATATATATACCCCCTCCCCGGAGAGGCTGATGTGAGGATATAGCCGCACACTCCGTATATGTAATATATATACCCCCCTCCCCGGAGAGGCTGATGTGAGGATATAGCCGCACACTCCGTATATGTAATATATATACCCCCCTCCCCGGAGAGGCTGATGTGAGGATATAACCGCACACTTCTCCGTATATATAATATATATACCCCCCTCCCCGGAGAGGCTGATGTGAGGATATAGCCGCACACTTCTCCGTATATATAATATATATACCCCCCTCCCCGGAGAGGCTGATGTGAGGATATAGCCGCACACTTCTCCGTATATGTAATATATATACCCCCCTCCCCGGAGAGGCTGATGTGAGGATATAACCGCACACTTCTCCGTATATGTAATATATATACCCCCTCCCCGGAGAGGCTGATGTGAGGATATAACCGCACACTTCTCCGTATATGTAATATATATACCCCCCTCCCCGGAGAGGCTGATGTGAGGATATAGCCGCACACTCCGTATATGTAATATATATACCCCCCTCCCCGGAGAGGCTGATGTGAGGATATAACCGCACACTTCTCCGTATATGTAATATATATACCCCCCTCCCCGGAGAGGCTGATGTGAGGATATAACCGCACACTTCTCCGTATATGTAATATATATACCCCCCTCCCCGGAGAGGCTGATGTGAGGATATAGCCGCACACTCCGTATATGTAATATATATACCCCCCTCCCCGGAGAGGCTGATGTGAGGATATAGCCGCACACTTCTCCGTATATGTAATATATATACCCCCCTCCCCGGAGAGGCTGATGTGAGGATATAACCGCACACTTCTCCGTATATGTAATATATATACCCCCCTCCCCGGAGAGGCTGATGTGAGGATATAGCCGCACACTCCGTATATGTAATATATATACCCCCTCCCCGGAGAGGCTGATGTGAGGATATAGCCGCACACTCCGTATATGTAATATATATACCCCCCTCCCCGGAGAGGCTGATGTGAGGATATAGCCGCACACTTCTCCGTATATATAATATATATACCCCCCTCCCCGGAGAGGCTGATGTGAGGATATAGCCGCACACTTCTCCGTATATATAATATATATACCCCCCTCCCCGGAGAGGCTGATGTGAGGATATAGCCGCACACTTCTCCGTATATATAATATATATACCCCCCTCCCCGGAGAGGCTGATGTGAGGATATAGCCGCACACTCCGTATATGTAATATATATACCCCCCTCCCCGGAGAGGCTGATGTGAGGATATAGCCGCACACTTCTCCGTATATATGAATGTTCTCTGTATGATACTTCCTGTCTAAGTTATTCCTTCTCCCATGATTTTAATGACTGCTGGATGTAAACACTGGAGATTTCTGAATCCTCTGTAAAGTTTTCTATGTAAGATATTCTGTACCATACGGTTATTATCTGCGCTAATCAGGTGTCAATAAAGCTTTAATGGAGTCTGCTGGCGGCTTCATATCCAAAGGAGGGGTCCTGGAGACCTACCCCCCCCCCCCCCCAATGCATGATCATCCTGTACCCTGGGCTTCCCCCCCACCGCCTGCAGGCCCTTCTGATTGTATGGGGGTCTTCAGTCTTCTTGGACGTTCTCCCCATAGAGGTAAATGGACCCCGAAATTATAGATCTGTATTTATATCGATACGGATGACATCACAGATTAATATCCGCGCCCCTCCTGTCCATGTGTCCAATATATAAACGAGAGTGAGGTCATGAAGCGGAGGGGTACTGTCCAGCCCAGCCCCCTCCCCCCATCTCACACGTGCTGCTGCCTTTCTATGAATCTGATTCACTACAGTCTGGCAGCTGAAGTTATTAATCAGATACACAAGTCACACCGCGAGCTGCAGCAAGACCAGAAAAGACCAGCAGGACATGATAAACTCCCCAATAGGATTCTCAATGCAGGAAATAAAATCACTGTCATCCCATCTTCTCACCACCGTCCTGAAAACAATTACCCACCAGAAGACTAAAATCCCCCTCCCCAAACCGTGAGACGCTGAGGAACTGGAATCAGGTGCGTGAAATTCTTCTCTCCCTCTCACACTACGGCCAGAGACTTGGGTGATGTTCACACAACACGTCTGAGTTTCTCCCAAGATCCAGACACCCTCAGATTTCAGGCCCGTTCAATAGGGCAATCCGCCATGTAGAAAAACGTCTGCAGCTGAAATCCATGAAAGGCGGTTTGTTTGCGGATTTGCCGCTTGCTATGTCGGCACACCCTTTAAGGCTATTGTCGCACACGGCAGATACGCTGCGTAAAGTACACCACATATCCGCCTTGGCACCCGCAGGGAGTTCTGAGTGGAAAACCCGCAGCAAATTGTGGTGCAGAATCTCAGCTGTGGAAACATTGCTAGAAAAAAATAAATACGTACGCCTCATGCACACGACCGAGAGCGCCGTCCGAGTCCTGTCAGTGATCCGAGGAAATATAGGACATGTTATATCGTTCCTCGCTTGGGAGACTCGGATCATTTTTCACGGACCCGATTCACCCGCTAAAGTCCGTGGAGACGATCGGGTGCCACTTGGATGCCATCAAAAACGGCCCGAGTGTCAGCGGTCGTGTGCAAGAGACGTTCCCCTGTTCTCCAGTGTCGTAGCGACACGTCCCCTGCAGCCATCACGTGGGAGAGCACAAAATAATGTGTCGCTATGACAACGCACGGGGTGACTTAACTTTTTTTTAAATTAATTATAAGCAAATAAAAAGCTTGTTGTTTTTTTCTGATTTGCATTATGTGCCGCAGAATCACAACTTTTATGTCGCAATTTTTACTTTTTATTGCGGGTTTTACCTCCCCATTAAATTTCCATAGGGAAACCCCCAACAAAAGCAGCGATTAAAAAAACCGCACTGCAAGTCAAATTATGGACAGTGTCACTGCTAATATTTTTTCTGCAGCGTGTGGTTGAAATATGTTCAAATCTCATTCACCCTGACGCTACTGTAATGCACTGCAGTGGTAAATGTGCAGTGTTTACGCTGTGTGTGAACATCGCCTAACACGGTCATACCTTGAGCGTGCTAAATCTAAGCCTGACCCCCCCCGTAAACATCCAGCTAAGATTGGGGGGAAGGAAACCAGACCCGTCTCCGCTCCCTGTCAGCAGATTCTCTCGTTCGTTACGTCGGGGGTCGCAGACCGTGGGTATATGCTATTACCACTAGGCGGCGTGACACGAAGACATAACTGAAACCTGCAGAATCTGGGTAATAAATATTGAGTCGTGTTTCTCTGGTAAAAAAAAAACCTTCTGTGTTACAGAAAAAATGGATTGAAATTGAATAGCTGCAAAAAAAAAAAAATGTTACAATTGCACCTCCACCTTGTTTTTTTCCTGTGATACACCTAAAGGGTTAACAAACTTCCTAAATGCTGTTTTGAATAAGTTCAGGGGTGTAATTTTTAAAGGGGTAATTTATATAAAGGCCCTTTAATCCCTTCCCGACTTTTGTCGTATGGGTACGTCATGGAAAGCCAGTGCTTCCCGCATATATGGAGCGGTAGAGCGCTAGTATAGGCTCCTCTCCGGAGAATACCCTGACATCACTGCCCATATATGGAAGGTGTTGTCAGGGTCTTCCCCAGAGCTGGAGTCCCGGGCAGAGCGCTAGTATAGGCTCTGCTCCGGGGGAATCCCCTGACATCACTGCCCATATATGGACAGTGTTGTCAGGGTCTTGACCAGAGCCGGAGTCCTGGGCAGAGCGTCTATTGAGCCAGCCGGAAAACGGAGCTCAGATCATGGATGGGCTAGCGCCGGAAGTAAGGCTTTTGCTACTGGAGACGCATCACGTGACCAGAGCTGGAATCGGGTGTTAAATGATGAAATCAAAACGTAAGTATATTACAAATTATATTTTTTATATGTAAGTGAAATAGAAATTAGTTAATTGGTTCCAGAAAACCCTTCAGTATAAAGCTTGTTGCCGATAATTGCTCTGTATAAAAGGGGCAGCGATCAGCAGATGAACGACGCTCAATCATCTGCCGGTCGTATCGTCTTAAATAAAGTGAAATATTCTGGTTGTCGGCAGCGCATCTTGGTGTGTAAATGGAGACGCGCTCCCGACCTGATGATAATGTATAGGGACGAGAGATCGGAGTAATGAGCGCCCCTCCCCATCCATAGCTCCATGTGACAGGAGAAAACGAGCGCTGATCAATGATGTCTTGTTAATCGGCGCCCGCTGCTCCGGCCGGTGTAAAAGGGCCTTTACAGTAGAGGTTCCATAGTGTGACTGCTCTTACAGTAGAGGTTCCATAGTGTGACTGCTCTTACAGTAGAGGGTCCATAGTGTGACTGCTCTTACAGTAGAAGGTTACATAGTGTGACTGATCTTACAGTAGAGGCTCCATATTGTGACTGCTCTTACAGTAGAGGTACCATAGTGTGACTGCTCTTACAGTAGAGGCTCCATAGTGTGACTGCTCTTACAGTAGAGGTACCATAGTGTGACCGCTCTTACAGTAGAGGCTCCATAGTGTGACCGCTCTTACAGTAGAGGCTCCATAGTGTGACCGCTCTTACAGTAGAGGTTCCATAGTGTGACCGCTCTTACAGTAGAGGTTCCATAGTGTGACTGCTCTTACAGTAGAGGTTCCATAGTGTGACCGCTCTTACAGTAGAGGTTCCATAGTGTGACTGCTCTTACAGTAGAGGCTCCATAGTGTGACTGCTCTTACAGTAGAAGGTTACATAGTGTGACTGATCTTACAGTAGGGGTTCCATAGTGTGACGGCTCACAGAGGCTCCATAGTGTGACTGCTCTTACAGTAGAGGCTCCATAGTGTGACTGATCTTACAGTAGAGGTTCCATAGTGTGACTGCTCTTACAGTAGAGGCTCCATAGTGTGACCGCTCTTACAGTAGAGGTTCCATAGTGTGACTGCTCTTACAGTAGAGGCTCCATAGTGTGACTGCTCTTACAGTAGAGGGTCCATAGTGTGACTGCTCTTATAGTAGAGGGTCCATAGTGTGACTGCTCTTACAGTAGAGGGTCCATAGTGTGACTGCTCTTACAGTAGAGGTTCCATAGTGTGACTGCTCTTACAGTAGAGGTTCCATAGTGTGACTGCTCTTACAGTAGAGGCTCCATAGTGTGACCGATCTTACAGTAGAGGTTCCATAGTGTGACTGCTCTTACAGTAGAGGCTCCATAGTGTGACTGATCTTACAGTAGAGGCTCCATAGTGTGACTGATCTTACAGTAGAGGCTCCATAGTGTGACTGATCTTACAGTAGAGGCTCCATAGTGTGACAGATCTTACAGTAGAGGCTCCATAGTGTGACTGATCTTACAGTAGAGGTTCCATAGTGTGACTGATCTTACAGTAGAGGGTTCCATAGTGTGACTGATCTTACAGTAGAGGCTCCATAGTGTGACTGATCTTACAGTAGAGGGTTCCATAGTGTGACTGATCTTACAGTAGAGGCTCCATAGTGTGACTGCTCTTACAGTAGAGGTTCCATAGTGTGACTGCTCTTACAGTAGAGGTTCCATAGTGTGACTGATCTTACAGTAGAGGTTCCATAGTGTGACTGCTCTTACAGTAGAGGTTCCATAGTGTGACTGATCTTACAGTAGAGGGTTCCATAGTGTGACTGATCTTACAGTAGAGGCTCCATAGTGTGACTGATCTTACAGTAGAGAATCCTCATCTGTGACGATGGTGAAATCTTTTTTCCTCTAGATGTGGAGGTCGCCCCTTGTCCTTATTACAGGGCGCAGTGTAATATTATAAGGTCGCTCTCTGTACTGTCCAGTTACATATTTGTATATCGTAATTAAATCGCCCCTAAGACGTCTTTTTTTTTTTAACTCAATAGATCCATGTTTGATAACTGTTCTTGGTCCTGTAATTTGCCCAGTCCCTTATTTACCTTGGTCGCCCTCCTCTGCACCCGTCCTAGTTCACCCACGTCTTTGTTATACACAGGTGCCCAAAACTGTACCAAATATTCCATGTGTGGTCTGACTAGTGATTTTATTTTGAGGCAAAACCATGTTCTTGTCACGAGTATCTCGGCCTCTTTTGATGCATCCCATGATTTTATTTGCCTTGGCAGCAGCTGCCTGTGATCCCCCGCTAGTATAAACCCCTGTGATCCCCCGCTAGTATAAACCCTTGTGATCCCCCGCTAGTATAAACCCTTGTGATCCCCCGCTAGTATAAACCCTTGTGATCCCCCGCTAGTATAAACCCCTGTGATCCCCCGCTAGTATAAACCCCTGTGATCCCCCGCTAGTATAAACCCCTGTGATCCCCCGCTAGTATAAACCCCTGTGATCCCCCGCTAGTATAAACCCCTGTGATCCCCCGCTAGTATAAACCCCTGTGATCCCCCGCTAGTATAAACCCCTGTGATCCCCCGCTAGTATAAACCCCTGTGATACCCCGCTAGTATAAACCCCTGTGATCCCCCCGCTAGTATAAACCCCTGTGATCCCCCCGCTAGTATAAACCCCTGTGATCCCCCCGCTAGTATAAACCCCTGTGATCCCCCGCTAGTATAAAGCCCTGTGATCCCCCGCTAGTATAAAGCCCTGTGATCCCCCCGCTAGTATAAAGCCCTGTGATCCCCCCGCTAGTATAAACCCCTGTGATCCCCCCGCTAGTATAAACCCCTGTGATCCCCCCGCTAGTATAAACCCCTGTGATCCCCTGCTAGTATAAACCCCTGTGATCCCCTGCTAGTATAAACCCCTGTGATCCCCCGCTAGTATAAATCTCCTCAAGTATAAACCCCTGTGATACCCCGCTAGTAACTAATCCCCTCCAGTATAAACCCCTGTGATACCCCGTATCTATACACAGGCTAATGTACTGTAACATAGATATATGGCTGTGTGCTGTCAGTATGTAGATGCGCGCCTGTGTGCTGTCAGTATGTAGATGCGCGCCTGTGTGCTGTCAGTATGTAGATGCGCGCCTGTGTGCTGTCAGTATGTAGATGCGCGCCTGTGTGCTGTCAGTATGTAGATGCGCGCCTGTGTGCTGTCAGTATGTAGATGCGCGCCTGTGTGCTGTCAGTATGTAGATGCGCGCCTGTGTGCTGTCAGTATGTAGATGCGCGCCTGTGTGCTGTCAGTATGTAGATGCGCGCCTGTGTGCTGTCAGTATGTAGATGCGCGCCTGTGTGCTGTCAGTATGTAGATGCGCGCCTGTGTGCTGTCAGTATGTAGATGCGCGCCTGTGTGCTGTCAGTATGTAGATGCGCGCCTGTGTGCTGTCAGTATGTAGATGCGCGCCTGTGTGCTGTCAGTATGTAGATGCGCGCCTGTGTGCTGTCAGTATGTAGATGCGCGCCTGTGTGCTGTCAGTATGTAGATGCGCGCCTGTGTGCTGTCAGTATGTAGATGCGCGCCTGTGTGCTGTCAGTATGTAGATGCGCGCCTGTGTGCTGTCAGTATGTAGATGCGCGCCTGTGTGCTGTCAGTATGTAGATGCGCGCCTGTGTGCTGGCAGTATGTAGATGCGCGCCTGTGTGCTGGCAGTATGTAGATGCGCGCCTGTGTGCTGGCAGTATGTAGATGCGCGCCTGTGTGCTGGCAGTATGTAGATGCGCGCCTGTGTGCTGGCAGTATGTAGATGCGCGCCTGTGTGCTGGCAGTATGTAGATGCGCGCCTGTGTGCTGGCAGTATGTAGATGCGCGCCTGTGTGCTGGCAGTATGTAGATGCGCGCCTGTGTGCTGGCAGTATGTAGATGCGCGCCTGTGTGCTGTCAGTATGTAGATGCGCGCCTGTGTGCTGGCAGTATGTAGATGCGCGCCTGTGTGCTGGCAGTATGTAGATGCGCGCCTGTGTGCTGGCAGTATGTAGATGCGCGCCTGTGTGCTGGCAGTATGTAGATGCGCGCCTGTGTGCTGGCAGTATGTAGATGCGCGCCTGTGTGCTGGCAGTATGTAGATGCGCGCCTGTGTGCTGGCAGTATGTAGATGCGCGCCTGTGTGCTGGCAGTATGTAGATGCGCGCCTGTGTGCTGGCAGTATGTAGATGCGCGCCTGTGTGCTGGCAGTATGTAGATGCGCGCCTGTGTGCTGGCAGTATGTAGATATATACACATATTCAGTATTGGCGCGGCCGTAATAACCTGCACAATAATTTTTTTGCATTATTTATGACGTGTGCGCTGTAAAAAAATAAAAAACACTTCTTTCTATCACTTATTGTGCGGCAAGAGGTGCGATGATGATGATGATGATGATGATGATGATGAATGTAACCTCCATGCGCCGCACATTAATAGTAATTAACCCCGTCATGTTCCTTACATATTAACCCATTATGACTGAGAAACATGATGGGGTTAATTACTATTAATGTGCGGCACGTGGAGGTTACATCCGTCATCCGTCATCCGTCATCCGTCATCCGTCATCCGTCATCCGTCATCCGTCATCCGTCATCCGTCATCCGTCATCCGTCATCCGTCATCCGTCATCCGTCATCCGTCATCCGTCATCCGTCATCCGTCATCCGTCATCCGTCATCCGTCATCCGTCATCCGTCATCCGTCATCCGTCATCCGTCATCCGTCATCCGTCATCCGTCATCCTCCATCGCGCCTCACATCAGAAAATGGAAGAACTTTTTTTTTTTATTACTGTTGGCAAAGTATTGAATTGGTATCGAAATGACAATATACCGAAGTATCGCCGTCCAGGTCCAGGTCCTGGTATCGGGACGTCCCTATTACTGTATTGCACTTCATCATTGCTCATGTCTGATTATCGGACGTTGCCTGTTAAGTATTTTTGAGCACTATATAAATGCTTCGCACACACATTCATTGCTTGAAAATGCCTTCAAGGGGAAGGTGAAACGTTGCCTGTGTGTTGGGTGAAGACATTTTGGATTTTTCTACACTATGGGAGTGCTGCCTCTTCTTTTGGATTGTGGCAGTAAAGCCGTGGTCTGTAAAGAGCTTACAACACATCAAAGGGATCTGATTGCTGAAAGGTGTCGCGATCCCGGGGTATGTGGACCCCTTAGGCCGCTCCACCGTAGCGGAGGGGCAACCGGCCAAGTCAGTCTATGCGAAAGGCTATACAAGTTTGTAGCACAAGGGTACCTGAAATAGTCCAGAGGGTGGCAGGGGCTCCGGCACGGATGGTAGTAGGTGCAGCAGGTTGCGGCAGATGACAGCAGGTGGCGGATGATAACGGGTGTAGTGGGACACGACTCCAATCACTAAACAGGCTCAGGAACAATAACAGAGCACCGGATACAGGTAGCAAGGCAGGGGAACACTGGAACGGGACAACACTAAGGAACCATTTGCAAGACTAACATGGGGATTACAAACAACACTCAGGCAAGGATCAGAAGGGCAGGGCCCTGTAATGGCGGGGTAGGGAGACAGACAGGTGAGCCCTAATCTACCCGTCACTCAGTCCCTGCCTACTTGCACGGCCCATCCTAAGCGACGGCGTACAACTGGGCGATGGTCCCTATGCTCACTAAGTGCACGACAGACAAACAGACAAGGGTACACAGAAGCTAAGGGAAATAGGGCTGTTGCCCACGGCAACCCCATGAGCAACAAGAATAGTGAACGAGCCGAGTCAAACCAGGAGTGGACGAGGTACAAAACACAGAGCAGGAGACTAGTCAGTCAAGTCAGGGTCAATATGAAACAGAAGACAAGTAGTAAGCAGCAGCAGAGCCAGGAAACAGACTGAAAGAATCACAGGCAAAGGAGGAGCAGGAAGTGAAGGTATAAATAGACAGAGGGCGGGAGCTAGCTCAGTCTGGCCAGGCTGTGATAGGCTCTCCCACTCCTCAGCCTCCCAGGCTGATTGGTGGAAGAAGAGGTCACTCGACCAGACTTAGGAGCAGGTGCAGAGTGAGTAACCACGGGCGTCGACACAGAAGCTGTATCTGGCAGATCCTTTACAGTACCCCCCCCCCTTTTTATGAGGGGCCACTGGACCCTTTCTAGGTGGACCTGGCTTATAGGGGAACCGAAGATGGAACCTCCTGAGCAATACTGCAGCGTGAATATCCCGGGCGTGTACCCAAGTCCTCTCCTCAGGCCCGTATCCTCTCCAATGGACCAGGTACTGGAGAGAGCCTTGGACCATCCTGCTGTCCACAATCTTGGCCACCTCGAATTCTACCCCTTGAGGGGTGAGAACAGGGACTGGAGGTTTCCTCGAGGGAGCCAAGGACGGGGAGCAGCGTTTCAGGAGGGAGGCATGAAAGACGTCGTGTATTCAAAAAGACGGGGGTAACTCCAGTCGGGAGACAGGGTTAAGGACTCCAATGACCTTGTATGGCCATATATACCAGGGAGCACATTTTTTGGACGGGACTTTAAGGCGCAAATTTCTTAAAGACAGCCACACCAGATCCCCGACCGAAAACAAGGGGTTAGCAGAACGTCTTCTATCTGCCTGAGTTTTTTGTATGCTCTGGGACGCCTCTAGGTTCTTCTGAACCTGGGCCCAGACTGTGCACAGTTCCCGATGAACGACCTCTACCTCGGGATTGTTGGAACTACTAGGTGAAACGGAGGAGAACCGTGGATTGAACACAAAATTACAGAAAAAGGGGGAGACCCCTGACGAGTTACTGACCCGGTTATTGAAGAAAAATTTGACGAGGGAACTGAAGGAGACCCAATCATATTGGCAGTCAGAGATAAAACACCTTAAATATTGTTCTAGAGACTGATTAGTCCTCTCAGTTTGGCCATTAGTTTCAGGATGGAAGGCCGAGGTGAAGGACAGATCAATCCCCAACTTTTTACAGAAGGCTCTCCAAAACAATGAAACAAATTGTACCCCTCTGTCAGAAACAATATTGACCGGGACCCCATGGAGACGCAGGATGTGTTTGACAAACAAGGTAGCTAACGTCTTAGCATTGGGTAGTTTCTTGAGGGGCACAAAGTGGCACATCTTACTGAAGCGGTCTACTACAACCCACACCACCAACTTGCTTTGGGATGAAGGCAGATCGGTGATAAAATCCATGGAGATATGGGTCCAAGGTCTCTGGGGAATGGGCAAAGAACATAGTAAGCCCGCTGGTCGGGACCTGGGAGTCTTGAACCTAGCACAAACCTCACAAGCGGCGACGTAGGCCTTAACGTCTTTAGGCAACCCAGGCCACCAATAGGTTCTAGAAATGAGGTGTTTGGTACCCAGAATGCCTGGATGACCAGATAGAGCAGAGTCATGATTTTCCCTAAGTACCCTTAGCCGGAATTGCAGGGGAACAAACAGCGTGTCCTCAGGAAGGTTCCCGGGAGCTGAACCTTGATCAGCCGCAATTTCAGAGACTAAATCAGAATCAATAGAAGAAATGATTATACCTGGAGGCAAAACACAAGCAGGATCTTCCTCCGAAGGAGGGCTGGCCATGAAGCTACGCGACAGTGCATCGGCCTTAATATTTTTAGACCCAGCCCTATAGGTAACCAAAAAGTTGAATCTGGTAAAAAATAGCGCCCATCGAGCTTGTCTCGGGTTTAGCCTCCGTGCAGATTCTAGGAAAACCAGATTCTTGTGGTCGGTAAGGACCGTTACCTGGTGCCTAGCCCCCTCCAGGAAGTGGCGCCACTCTTCAAATGCCCATTTAATGGCTAAGAGTTCGCGGTTGCCAATATCATAGTTACTCTCAGTGGGCGAAAACTTCCTGGAGAAGTAGGCACAGGGACAGAGATGGGTGAGGGACCTGGTACCCTGGGACAAGACAGCCCCCACTCCCACCTCGGACGCGTCAACTTCCACGATAAATGGCTCCATTTGGTTGGGCTGAACCAGCACCGGGGCCGAGATAAAGCACTTCTTAAGGACCTCAAAAGCCTGGACAGCCTCAGGAGGCCAGTGGAGGAGATCAGCACCTTTGGGAGTGAGGTCCGTAAGAGGCTTAGCGATGACCGAGAAGTTAGCAATAAATCTCCTGTAATAATTAGCGAACCCCAAGAAACACTGTAACGCCTTCAGGGAGGCAGGTTGGACCCATTCCGCCACAGCCTGGACCTTGGCGGGGTCCATGCAGAATTCATAAGGAGTGAGGATTTGACCCAAAAATTGTATCTCCTGTACCCCAAACACACATTTTTCGGTTTTCGCAAACAGTTTGTTTTCCCGAAGGACCTGGAGCACCTTCCTGACATCCTCAATGTGGGAGGACAAGTCCTTGGAAAACACAAGTATGTCATCAAGGTACACTACAAGAAATACCCCCAGGTAATCGCTTATTTATGAAATTCTGGAAGACCGCAGGAGCATTACACAACCCAAAGGGCATGACGAGGTATTCGAAATGACCTTCGGGCGTGTTAAACGCAGTCTTCCACTCATCCCCCTCTCTGATGCGGATAAGGTTATACGCCCCTCGTAGATCAAACTTAGAGAACCATTGGGCCCCCTGAACCTGATTAAAAAGATCAGGAATCAAAGGAAGGGGATACTGGTTCCTTACAGTGACCTTATTCAAGTTTCGGTAGTCAATGCACGGCCTAAGACCACCATCCTTCTTCCCTACGAAGAAGAAGCCAGCACCTACCGGAGAAGTAGAGGGGCGAATGTAACCCTTGGCCAGGCATTCCTGGATATACTCTCTCATGGCTTCACGTTCGGGACAAGAAAGATTGAATATCCTACCCTTAGGGAGCTTAGCGCCTGGTACCAATTCGATAGCGCAATCGTATTCTCTATGAGGAGGTAACACTTCGGAGGCCTCCTTAGAGAAAACATCAGCGAAGTCCTGCATAAACTCAGGTAGAGTGTTCACCTCCTCAGGGGGAGAAATAGAATTAACAGAAAAACATGACGTCAAGCATTCATTACCCCATTTGGTAAGCTCCCCAGTATTCCAGTCAAACGTGGGATTATGCAACTGCAACCAGGGAAGGCCTAAAACCAAATTGGACGATAATCCCTGCATCAACAGTACAGAGCACTGCTCCAAATGCATGGAGCCAACAAGGAGTTCAAAAACAGGGGTATGCTGTGTAAAATAACCATTAGCAAGAGGAGTGGAGTCGATACCCACTACCGGGACAGGTTTAGGCAAATCAATCAATGGCATAGCTAGAGACATAGCAAATTCCACAGACATGATATTAGCAGAAGACCCTGAATCCACGAAGGCACTGCCGGTGGCAGACCTACCCCCAAAAGAGACCTGAAAGGGAAGCAAGATCTTATTAGGTTTCATATTTACGGGAAATACCTGTGCGCCCAAGCGACCTCCCCGATGGTCACTTAGGCGCGGAAGTTTTCCGGCTGCTTATTCTTACGCCTGGGACAGGTGTTCACTTGATGCTTGTCATCCTCACAATAGAAGCAGAGATCATTCTTCCTGCGGAGCTCTCTACGTTGTTGGGGGGACACGGAGGCCCCGAGTTGCATAGGTACCTCCGAGTCTTCCGTGGAAGAGCGAAGCAACGGGACCTCGGGAGGCATCATGGGGGAGTCAGAGGGGAAAACACAAAAATGTTCAAGTTGTCGTTCCCTGAGACGTCGGTCAAGTCGTACCGCTAAAGCCATAACCTGGTCTAGGGAGTCAGAAGAGGGATAGCTAACTAACAGGTCTTTCAGGGCGTTTGACAGACCCAACCTAAACTGGCACCTTAAGGCAGGGTCATTCCACCGAGAAGCTACGCACCACTTCCTAAAGTCAGAACAATACTCCTCAACAGGTCTCTTACCCTGACGTAAGGTCACCAGCTGACTCTCGGCAAAGGCAGTCCTGTCAGTCTCGTCATAAATGAGTCCGAGAGCAGAAAAGAAACGATCAACGGAGGAAAGTTCAGGGGCGTCAGGAGCCAAGGAGAAGGCCCACCCTTGGGGCCCTTCCTGGAGCCGGGACATAATTATACCCACCCGCTGGCTCTCAGAACCTGAGGAGTGAGGCTTTAAGCAAAAGTAGAGCCTACAACTCTCCCGAAAGGAGAGAAAAGTCCTCCGGTCCCCTGAGAACCGGTCAGGCAACTTGTGGTGGGGTTCAAGAGGTGAGGTGAGGGGCACTACCATGGTAGCGTCAGGCTGGTTGACCCTCTGAGCCAGGGCCTGGAGGGAGAGACCCTGCATTTGCTGGGCCAGTGTCTCAAGGGGGTCCATAGTAGTGTCAGGGACCAGGGTAGACTAGGTATATGGGCTTGTGATTATGTAATGATGGGTGTAGGGAAACGGACAAGTGAGCCCTAATCTACCCGCCACTCTGTCCCTGCCTACTTGCAACGACCCGCCCTAGGCGACGGGGTATAACTGGGCAGCGGTCCCTACGCTCAGTAAGTGCACGAGACAAACAGACAAGGGTACACAAAGCTAAGGGAAATGGGGCAGTTGCCCACGGCCACACCGTGAGCAACAAGAGTGGTCAACGAGCCGAGTCAAACCAGGAGTCCACGAGGTACCAAACGCAGAGCAGGAGAGTAGTCAGTAAGCCAGGGTCAGTATGGAGCAGGATCAAATAGTTAGAAGCTGTAGCTGGGCCAGGATACCACACGGAAAGAATCACAAGCAAGGGAGAAACAGGAAAGGCAGGTATAAATAGACAGAGGGCGGGAGCTAGCTCCGTCTGGCCAGGCTGTGATAGGCTCTCCCACTCCTAAGCCTGCCATCCTGAGTGGTGGAAGATGGAGTCAGTCTCAGAGACGTAGACTCAGGTGCAGACTGATTACCTATGGGCGTATACACAGAAGTTGTGCCTGGCAGATCCTTTACAAGAGGAGTGAGGACGCTGATCACAAGAGCTTACAATCTGAGGAGAGGAGTGAGGACACTGATCACAAGAGCTTACAATCTATGAAGAGAGGAGTGAGGACGCTGATCACAAGAGCTTACAATCTATGAAGAGAGGAGTGAGGACACTGATCACAAGAGCTTACAATCTATGAAGAGAGGAGTGAGGACGCTGATCACAAGAGCTTACAATTTATGAGGAGAGGAGGAGTGAGGACGCTGATCACAAGAGCTTACAATCTATGAGGAGAGGAGTGAGGACGCTGATCACAAGAGCTTACAATCTATGAAGAAATAAAGGAGACACAAAGTGTAACAGTGTTTGTTCTGTACAATAGACATAAACAGACGAGGAGACAGCACTTCCTACATATGTCAGCTGCTTGAGAAAGGTCCTGTTGGACTGAAACGTTGCACGGGTGATTAAAAAGCTGACATATATTGGAAGTGATGTCTCCTCGTCTGTTTTTGTCTATCTGGTATCGGGGACCATGGATCCGGTCCTATTGAGGCGTGCACCCATCTGTGGTCCAGTGCTGTGGTAATATGCTTTTTTGGATATATCTGTTCTGTACAATAGTCCGGCCATTTTTATACACATGCGGTGGTAACCTAAAGCTGCATGAGCCGGTCACCAGCCAGTATCCGTGTATGACGGACATGAAGAGAAGGAGTGTGAGGGAATCTTATTCTGATGACTAATCTATAAGGAGGGCCATGGAAAGGAGTCAGATCAGGGAATGTTATAGGCCTGTCTAAATAGATGTGTTTTCAGGGCACGTTTATAACTGTGGATATTGGTAATTAATCTGATTGTCTGGGGTAGCACATTCCAGAGGACGGGTGCAGCACGAGAGAAATCCTGGAGACGGTAGTGGGAGGTTCGGATTATGGAGGATTTTAATCTAAGGTCGTTGGCAGAACGTAGAGCCCGAGTAGGGTGGTGGACAGAGATGAGGGAGGAGATGTAAGGAGGTGCAGCACTGTGGAGAGCGTCGTGGGGGAGAGGAAGAAGTTTGAATTTTATTCTGAAGGGGATGGGCAACCAGTGCAGTGACTGGCACAGATTAGAGGCGTTGGTGTAGTGACTGACACAGGGTAAAGGCGTTGGTGTAGTGACTGACACAGGGTAGAGGCGGTGGTGTAGTCACTGGCACAGGGTAGAGGCGTTGGTGTAGTGACTGGCACAGGGTAGAGGCGTTGGTGTAGTGACTGACACAGGGTAAAGGCGTTGGTGTAGTGACTGGCACAGGGTAGAGGCGTTGGTGTAGTGACTGGCACAGATTAGAGGCGTTGGTGTAGCGGTTGGTCATAAATATGAGCCAGGCTGCTGCATTGAGGATGATGGGAGTGGGGAGTTTGGTGAGGGGAAGACCGACTAGTAATGAGTTACAGGAGTCAAGACGAGAGTGAATCAGAGCGACAATGAGAGTTTTGGCAGTTTCCTCAGTAAGAAAAGAGCGAATTCTGGAGATATTTTTGAGGTGAAAATGACAGGAGCGTGAAAGTGATTATATGTGAGGAGTAAAGGAAAGATCTGAGTAAAAAATAACCCCGAGACAGCGGGCGTGCTGCTTAGGAGTTATGATAGAGACAGCGGGCGTGCTGCTTAGGAGTTATGATAGTGATAGAGACAGCGGGCGTGCTGCTTAGGAGTTATGATAGTGATAGAGACAGCGGGCATGCTGCTTAGGAGTTATGATAGAGACAGGGGGCGTGCTGCTTAGGAGTTATGATAGAGACAGCGGGCGTGCTGCTTAGGAGTTATGATAGTGATAGAGACAGCGGGCGT
This sequence comes from Rhinoderma darwinii, assembly GCF_050947455.1. Classification (NCBI taxonomy): domain Eukaryota; kingdom Metazoa; phylum Chordata; class Amphibia; order Anura; family Rhinodermatidae; genus Rhinoderma; species Rhinoderma darwinii. The sequence continues at coordinate 52,936 of NW_027463803.1, forward strand.
GCTGCTTAGGAGTTATGATAGAGACAGCGGGCGTGCTGCTTAGGAGTTATGATAGAGACAGCGGGCGTGCTGCTTAGGAGTTATGATAGTGATAGAGACAGCGGGCGTGCTGCTTAGGAGTTATGATAGAGACAGCGGGCGTGCTGCTTAGGAGTTATGATAGAGACAGCGGGCGTGCTGCTTAGGAGTTATGATAGAGACAGCGGGCGTGCTGCTTAGGAGTTATGATAGTGATAGAGACAGCGGGCATGCTGCTTAGGAGTTATGATAGAGACAGGGGGCGTGCTGCTTAGGAGTTATGATAGAGACAGCGGGCGTGCTGCTTAGGAGTTATGATAGTGATAGAGACAGCGGGCGTGCTGCTTAGGAGTTATGATAGAGACAGCGGGCGTGCTGCTTAGGAGTTATGATAGAGACAGCGGGTGTGCTGCTTAGGAGTTATGATAGAGACAGCGGGTGTGCTGCTTAGGAGTTATGATAGAGACAGCGGGCGTGCTGCTTAGGAGTGATGGTAGTGATAGAGACAGCGGGCGTGCTGCTTAGGAGTTATGATAGAGACAGCGGGTGTGCTGCTTAGGAGTTATGATAGAGACAGGGGGCGTGCTGCTTAGGAGTTATGATAGACAGCGGGCGTGCTGCCCAGGAGTTGTGATAGAGACAGCGGGCGTGCTGCCCAGGAGTTATGGTAGTGCCACACACAGAAATGGAGACATCAGGTTTAGGGAGGTTAGTAGATGGTGGGAACACAAGGAGCTCAGTTTTAGAAAGATTCAGTTTCCGATAGAGAGAGGACATGATGTTAGAGACAGCGGACAGACAATCACTGGTGTTCTGTATTAGAGCAGGGGTGATGTCATGGGAAGAGGTATATAATTGGGTGTCATCAGCGTAGAGATGGTACTGGAAGCCAAATCTGCTGATGGTTTGTCCAATAGGAGCTGTGTAGAGAGAAAAGAGGAGCGGACCTAGGACTGATCCCTGAGGAACCCCGATAGCAAGGGGAAGAGGAGAAGAAGTGGAACCAGCAAATGACACACTGAACGAGCGGTCAGAGAGATCGGAGGAAAACCAAGAGAGAGCCGCGTCCTGGAGGCCAATAGAGTGGAGCATGTTCAGTAGGAGTTTGTGGTCTACAGTGTCAAAGGCTGCAGAGAGATCCAAAAGAATAAGGAGAGAATTTACCGTTAGATTAGCCGCCAGGAGATCATTTGAGATTTTAGTAAGGGCAGTTTCTGTGGAGTGTAGAGTGCGGAAACCAGATTGTAAGGGGTCAAGACTTGAGTTGGCAGAGAGATAGCGGATAAGGCGAGAGTAGACCAAGCGTTCCCAGGAGTTTAGAGACGAGGGGGAGATTGGAGACTGGTCGGTGGTTGGCAGCGCGGATGGGTCAAGAGTTGGTTTATCAGTAATGGGTTTATAATGGGGCATGTTTAATAGAGGAGGGAAAGATACCAGAGGAAAGAGAGAGGTCTGGAGGAGGTGTGAGGGAGAGGGACCGGAGGAGGTGTGAGGGGAGAGGGACCGGAGGGGAGAGGGACCGGAGGAGGCGTGAAGGGGAGAGGGACCGGAGGAGGTGTGAGGGACTGGAGACAGCCGGGGAGAGGGACTGGAGACAGCCGGGGAGAGGGACCGGAGGAGGTGTGAGGGGAGAGGGACCGGAGGAGGTGTGAGGGGAGAGGGACTGGAGACAGCCGGGGAGAGGGACCGGAGGAGGGTTGAGGGGAGAGGGACCGGTGGAGGGGTGAGGGGAGAAGGGAGAGGGACCGGAGGAGGGGTGAGGGGAGAGGGAGGGGAGAGGGACTGGAGGAGGGGTCAGGGGAGAGGGACAGGAGAAGGTGTGAGGGGAGAGGGACCGGAGGGGAGAGGGACTGAAGACAGCCGGGGGAGAGGGACTGGAGGAGGTGTGAGGGGAGAGGGGCCGGAGACAGCCGGGGAGAGGGGACAGGAGGAGGTGTGAGGGGAGAGCGAATGGAGGAGGTAAGAGGGACCGGAGGAGGTGTGAGGGGAGAGGGACCGGAGGGAGAGGGATTGGAGACAGCCGTGGAGAGGGACTGGAGGTGTGAGGGGAGAGGGAACGGAGGAGGTGTGAGGGGAGAGGGAACGGAGGAGGTGTGAGGGGAAGAAGGATCGGAGGAGGTGTGAGGGACTGGAGGAGGTGTTAGGGGAGAGGACTGGAGGAGGTGTGGGGGGAGGGACTGGAGGAGGTGTGGGGGGAGGGACCGGAGGAGGTGTGGGGGAGAGGGACTGGAGAGGTGTGAGGGACAGGGACCGGAGGAGGTGTGAGGGGAGAGGGACCGGAGGAGGTGTGAGGGGAGAGGGACTGGAGACAGCCGGGGGACCGGAGGAGGTGTGAGGGACGAGGGACCGGAGGAGGTGTGAGGGACGAGGGACCGGAGGTGTGAGGGGAGAGGGACCGGAGGAGGTGTGAGGGGGGAGGGATCGGAGGAGGTGTGAGGGACCGGAGGTGTGAGGGGAGAGGGACCGGAGGAGGTGTGAGGGACTGGAGGTGTGAAGGGAGGGGTACCGGAGGAGGTGTGAAGGGAGGGGGACCGGAGGAGGTGTGAGGGGAGGGGACCGGAGGAGGTGTGAGGGGGGAGGACCGGAGGAGGTGTGAGGGGAGAGGGACCGGAGGAGGTGTGGGGGGAGAGGGACCGGAGGTGTGGGGGGGAGGGACCGGAGGAGATGTGAGGGACTGGAGGAGGTGTGAGGGGAGAGGGACCGGAGGAGGTGTGAGGGACCGGAGGAGGTGTGAGGGGAGAGGGACTGGAGGAGGTGTGAGGGACCGGAGGAGGTGTGAGGGGATGGGGACTGGAGGAGGTGTGAGGGAGAGGGACCGGAGGAGGTGTGAGGGGAGAGGGACCGGAGGAGGTGTGAGGGACCGGAGTGTGAGGGGAGAGGGACCGGGAGGAGGTGTGAGGGGAGAGGGACCGGAGGAGGTGTGAGGGGAGAGGGACCGGAGGAGGTGTGGGGGGAGAGGGACCGGAGGAAGTGTGAGGGGAGAGGGACCGGAGGAGGTGTGAGGGACTGGAGGAGGTGTGAGGGGAGAGGGACTGGAGGAGGTGTGAGGGACCGGAGGAGGTGTGAGGGGAGAGGGACCGGAGATGTGAGGGACCGGAGGAGGTGTGAGGGACCGGAGGTGTGAGGGACCGGAGGAGGTGTGAGGGACCGGAGGTGTGATGGGAGAGGGACTGGAGAAGGTGTGAGGGGAGAGGGACTGGGGGAGGTGTGGGGGAGAGGGACCGGAGGAGGTGTGAGGGGATGGGGACTGGAGGAGGTGTGAGGGACTGGAGGAGGGGTGAGGGAGAGAGGACCGGAGGGGAGAGGGACTGGAGACAGCCGGGGAGAGGGACTGGAGGAGGTGTGAGGGAGAGGGACTGGAGACAGCCGGGGAGAGGGACCGGAGGAGGTGTGAGGGGAGAGGGACTGGAGGTGTGAGGGGAGAGGGACTGGAGGAGGTGTGAGGGACTGGAGGAGGTGTGAGGGGAGAGGGACTGGAGGTGTGGGGGAGAGAGACCGGAGGAGGTGTGGGGGAGAGGACCGGAGGAGGTGTGAGGGGAGAGGGACCAGAGGAGGTGTGAGGGGAGAGGGACCGGAGGAGGTGTGAGGGGAGAGGGACCGGAGGAGGTGTGAGGTGAGAGGGACCGGAGGAGGTGTGAGGGAAGAGGACCGGAGGAGGTGTGAGGGGAAGAGGGACCGGAGGTGTGGGGGAGAGGGACCGGAGGAGGAGGTGTGAGGACGAGGGACCGGAGGAGGTGTGAGGGGAGAGGGACCGTGTGAGGGGGGAGGGACCGGAGGAGGTGTGAGGGGGGAGGGAGCGGAGGTGTGAGGGACCGGAGGAGGTGTGAGGGACCGGAGGAGGTGTGAGGGACCGGAGGAGGTGTGAGGGGAGTGGGACTGGAGACAGCCGGGGACCGGTGGAGGTGTGAGGGGAGATGGACCGGAGGAGGTGTGAGGGACGAGGACCGGAGGAGGTGTGAGGGACGAGGGACCGGAGGAGGTGTGAGAGGACGAGGGACCGGAGGAGGTGTGAGGGACCGGAGGAGGTGTGAGGGGGGAGGGATCGGAGGAGGTGTGAGGGACCGGAGGAGGTGTGAGGGGAGAGGACCGGAGGAGGTGTGAGGGACTGGAGGTGTGAAGGGAGGGGTACCGGAGGAGGTGTGAGGGAGGGGGACCGGAGGAGGTGTGAGGGACGAGGGACCGGAGGAGGTGTGAGGGGAGATGACGGAGGAGGTGTGGGGGGAGAGGGACCGGAGGAGGTGTTGGGGGGGAGGGACCGGAGGAGATGTGAGGGACTGGAGGAGGTGTGAGGGGAGAGGGACCGGAGGAGGTGTGAGGGGAGAGGGACCGGAGGAGGTGTGAGGGGAGAGGGACTGGAGGAGGTGTGAGGGACTGGAGGAGGTGTGAGGGGATGGGGACTGGAGGAGGTGTGAGGGAGAGAGATCGGAGGAGGTGTGAGGGGAGAGGGACCGGAGGAGGTGTGAGGGGAGGGACCGGTGTGAGGGAGAGGGACCGGAGGAGGTGTGATGGGATAGGGACGGAGGAGATGTGGGGGACCGGAGGAGGGTGTGAGGACTGGAGGAGGTGTGAGGGGAGAGGGACTGGAGGTGTGAGGACCGGAGGAGGTGTGAGGGGAGAGGGACCGGAGGATGTGAGGGGCTGAGGAGGTGTGAGGGACTGGAGGAGGTGTGAGGGACCGGAGGTGTGAGGGGAGAGGGACCGGAGGGTGAGGGACTGGAGGTGTGATGGGAGAGGGATTGGAGAAGGTGTGAGGGAGAGGGACTGGAGGAGGTGTGGGGGAGAGGGACGGAGGAGGTGTGAGGGGAGGGGGACTGGAGGAGGTGTGAGGGGAGAGGGACCGGAGGGGAGAGGGACTGGAGACAGTCGGGGAGAGGGAGCTGGAGGAGGTGTGAGGGAGAGGGACTGGAGACAGCCGGGGAGAGGGACGGAGGAGGTGTGAGGGAGAGGAGACCGGAGGAGGTGTGA
>NW_027463803.1:58118-118938 GCF_050947455.1 Rhinoderma darwinii
GGGGCGTGTGACGCATGTATGAGGTAGGGGGGACGTGTGACGCATGTAGGAGGGGGGGACGTGTGACGCATGTAGGAGGGGGGGACGTGTGACGCATGTAGGAGGGGGGACGTGTGACGCATGTAGGAGGGGGAGGGGATGTGTGACGCATGTAGGAGGGGGGGGGACGTGTGACGCATGTAGGAGGGGGGGGACGTGTGACGCATGTAGGAGGGGGGGGGACGTGTGACGCATGTAGGAGGGGGGGACGTGTGACGTATGCAGGAGTGGTGGACGTATGTATGAGGGGGGAGGAGGGGACGTGTGACGTATGCAACCTCCTGACGCCAGCCGGTGGCAGCACATCGTATGAGCTGCGCTGGAGTGGTGGGGTGACAGATCTGCAGTGCCTCGTCCAGGTCACAGGTCACTGCACCTTCCAACAGTAGTAAATGGCCAACGTCGACGTTCCGCCGTGTTTTATCCGTTACGGGAGGCTTTAGGTGGTTATTATAGTGGAGAGACATGCAGAGCAGTGATGATGCCCAGTCTGTGCCATCCGCAGTGATGTGACCATATCGGCTGCTGACCGGTGGAGGAGGGGTTGGTGTTTCGCTCGGCGCTCACCCCCTCGGTTCTCAGTCCTCTTAGCCCCTCATAGAGTAACAGGACGGGCAGCGGCCCGTCAGACGGGTTTATCAGCATTTATCTATCAGGCAGGAAAGTCTCGTAAGTTTTTTTTATCAGCAGGTGACTCCCCCCTCCCTCAGGGTTACTCATGCCCCTCATATCAATCACCGTCAATTATGCCATAGGAATGTGAGCTCTTGTCTAGGAAGCTTGCAATCTTAATGAATAGATGGACAGAGGAATTGATATCGGAGGCGATGGTCACCAGAATAGATGTCGTCTGTATATGAGAGGGATGAGTCCCATTCAGTGGATGCTCCAGTCATCATGGTGGCTCTAGGTGCTGTGGTATAATGTGTGTAATATCCCTAATCCTCGGCTGAGTCTACATCGGCAGCTCGGTCATTTACACAGTGCCGCACAAATGAACTTCTGCGTGACCTGCCACAGCGTGCTGAAACTGCTTGTAGCTTAGTGTTGGAATCCTCTAAATACAGGTCTACATATGGAGGAGACCTCCCCGCCCTGCTGCGCCCGCTGGAGGCTTCTGCTTCGCTTCTACATCCTTTTCTTCTAAAATATGACCATGATGTAGTTGTTGGTGGTGGTTCCTCTGTGGTGCGGTGAGATCGTGTTGCAGTGTTGGTGGTGGTTCCTCTGTGGTGCGGTGAGATCGTGTTGTGGTGTTGGTGGTGGTTCAATTGGTGCAGTGATTTCGTGTTGATGGTGGTTCCTCTGTGGTGCGGTGAGATCGTGTTGTGGTGGTTCCTCTGTGGTGCGGTGAGATCGTGTGTGGTGGTTCCTCTGTGGTGCGGTGAGATCGTGTTGCGGTGTTGGTGGTGTTCTACTGTGGTGCGGTGAGATCGTGTTGTGGTGGTTCCTCTGTTGTGTGGTGATATCGTGTTGCGGTGTTGGTTCCTCTGTGGGTCGGTGATATCGTGTTGCAGTGTTGGTGGTGGTTCGTCTGTGGTGCGGTGATATCGTGGTGTTGGTGGTGGTTCCTCTGTGGGGCGGTGATATCGTGATGTGGTGGTTCCTCTGTGGTGCGGTGATATCGTGTTGCGGTTTTGGTGGTGGTTCCTCTGGTGCGGTGATATCATGTTGTGGTGGTGGTTCCTCTGTGTTGTGGTGATATTGTGTTGCGGTGTTGGTGGTGGTTCCTCTGTGGTGTGGTGATATTGTGTTGCGGTGGTAGTTCCTCTGTGGTGCGGTGATATCGTGGTGTTGGTGGTGGTTTCTCTGTGGGGCGGTGATATCGTGTTGTGGTGGTTCCTCTGTGGTGCGGTGATTATCGTGGTGTTGGTGGTAGTTCCTCTGTGGTGTGGTGATATTGTGTTGCGGTGTTGGTGGTGGTTCCTCTGTGTTGTGGTGTTGGTGGTGGTTCCTCTGTGGTGCGGTGATATCGTGTTGTGGTGTTGGTGGTGGTTCCTCTGTGGTGTGGTGATATTGTGTTGTGGTGGTGGTTCCTCTGTGGTGCGGTGATTCCTCTGTGGTGTGGTGATATTGTGTTGCGGTGTTGGTGGTGGTTCCTTTGTGGTGTGGTGATATCGTGTTGCGGTGGTGGTTCCTCTATGGTGCGGTGATATCGTATTGTGGTGTTGGTGGTGGTTCCTCTGTGGTGCGGTGATATTGTGGTGTTGGTGGTGGTTCCTCTGTGGTGCGGTGATATTGTGTTGTGGTGGTTCCTCTGTGGTGCGGTGATATCGTGTTGTGGTGTTGGTGGTGGTTCCTCTGTGGTGCGGTGATATCGTGTTGTGGTGGTTCCTCTGTGGTGCGGTGATATTGTGTTGCGGTGTTGGTGGTGGTTCCTTTGTGGTGCGGTGATATCGTGTTGCGGTGGTGGTTCCTCTATGGTGCGGTGATATCGTATTGTGGTGTTGGTGGTGGTTCCTCTGTGGTGCGGTGATATCGTGTTGTGGTGGTTCCTCTGTGGTGCGGTGATATTGTGTTGTGGTGGTTCCTCTGTGGTGCGGTGATATCGTGTTGTGGTGTTGGTGGTGGTTCCTCTGTGGTGCGGTGATATCGTGTTGTGGTGGTTCCTCTGTGGTGCGGTGATATTGTGTTGTGGTGGTTCCTCTGTGGTGTGGTGATATCGTGTTGCGGTGTTGGTGGTGGTTCCTCTGTGGTGCGGTGATATCGTGTTGTGGTGATATTTTGTTGCGGTGTTGGTTCTCCTGTGGTGTGGTGATATCGTGTTGCGGTGTTGGTTCCTCTGTGGTGCGGTGATATTGTGTTGCGGTGGTGGTTCCTCTGTGGTGCGGTGATATGGTGTTGCGGTGTTGGTGGTGGTTCCTCTGTGGTGTGGTGATGTTGTGTTGGTGGTGGTTCCTCTGTGGTGCGGTGATATCGTGTTGTGGTGGTTCCTCTGTGGTGCGGTGATATTGTGTTGTGGTGGTTCCTCTGTGGTGTGGTGATATCGTGTTGCGGTGTTGGTGGTGGTTCCTCTGTGGTGCGGTGATATCGTGTTGTGGTGTTGGTTCTCCTGTGGTGTGGTGATATTTTGTTGCGGTGTTGGTTCTCCTGTGGTGTGGTGATATCGTGTTGCGGTGTTGGTTCCTCTGTGGTGCGGTAATATCGTGTTGTGGTGTTGGTTCCTCTGTGGTGTGGTGATATGGTGTTGCGGTGGTTCCTCTGTGGTGCGGTGATATCGTGTTGTGGTGTTGGTGGTGGTTCCTCTGTGGTGTGGTGATATCGTGTTGTGGTGGTTCCTCTGTGGTGCGGTGATATCGTGTTGTGGTTCCTCTGTGGTGTGGTGATGTTGTGTTGGTGGTGGTTCCTCTGTGGTGTGGTGATATCGTGTTGTGGTGGTTCCTCTGTGGTGCGGTGATATCGTGTTGTGGTGTTGGTTCTCCTGTGGTGCGGTGATATCGTGTTGCGGTGGTGGTTCCTCTATGGTGCGGTGATATCGTATTGTGGTGTTGGTGGTGGTTCCTCTGTGGTGTGGTGATATCGTGTTGCGGTGGTTCCTCTGTGGTGCGGTGATATGGTGTTGCGGTGGTGGTTCCCCTGTGGTGTGGTGATATCGTGTTGCGGTGGTGGTTCCTCTGTGGTGCGGTGATATCGTGTTGTGGTGTTGGTGGTGGTTCCTCTGTGGTGTGGTGATATCGTGTTTGTGGTGGTTCCTCTGTGGTGCGGTGATATCGTGTTGTGGTTCCGGTGTGGTGATATCGTGTTGTGGTGGTTCCTCTGTGGTGTGGTGATATTGTGTTGCGGTGTTGGTTCCCCTGTGGTGTGGTGATATCGTGTTGCGGTGGTGGTTCCTCTATGGTGCGGTGATATCGTATTGTGGTGTTGGTGGTGGTTCCTCTGTGGTGTGGTGATATCGTGTTGTGGTGGTTCCTCTGTGGTGCGGTGATATCGTGTTGTGGTTCCTCTGTGGTGTGGTGATGTTGTGTTGGTGGTGGTTCCTCTGTGGTGTGGTGATATCGTGTTGTGGTGGTTGCTCTGTGGTGCGGTGATATCGTGTTGTGGTGTTGGTTCTCCTGTGGTGCGGTGATATCGTGTTGCGGTGTTGGTGGGTGGTTCCTCTGTGGTGCAGTGATATCTTCTTGCGGTGTGGGGCTTTGTCCTGCAGAGTAGCGGCCGCTCATGTGTTTGGCCCCTGGCTGTAGTTGCCTCCGTTGAGGATAGTCGGTGCACTGTATGTGACTCTGTAGTGAGCGGATTGAGGCGTCCTGGGGTGGAGGACACGTGTGGCTGTATAATGTCTCCTCTTCCCCCGGGGTGCAGCACGGCTGTGTCACGGACTGTATATAGATTTGGGTCAGGGTTCGGCTTCCTTGTGACTTTCTCCGTTACGGCATGAGGTCAGGTCTGCGTCCATGTTGCTCCTGTTAACCGTCTCTTGTGTTTTTCTGTTTTGCAGATGAAATTAAAGCTGAACTGTCTCAGCAGAAGTAAGTGCCATGACCGCGCAGCGTCTCCCACCTTTATCAGGAACCAAACCTCTTAACATTTTCTTTCCTTTCGTTTTAGGGATGGATCCGCTCCACCCTCCAAACCTAAATTCATTGAAGCTGACAAGTATTTCCTCCCATTTGAGTTGGCTTGTCAGTTAAAGTCCCCTCGAGTGGTCAGCACCTCCCTGGACTGCTTGCAGGTACCCGTCATTTCTGATTGTGACATTGTCTGGGGGGGGTAACAAAACGAGGACAGGGGGACCTTCTGTAATGGACATGCGACCACAGGTAGCAGCCTGGCGGGGGCACGGGTCACACCCCTGTGCTAGGTCGGCGGTGGGACGGATGCTTTCCTGTTGTGTGTGTGACACGTCCGTCTATTCATTCATTTTTTTGCAGAAATTAATTGCATACGGTCATATTACTGGCAACGCTCCAGATAAAGGCATTGCTGGGAAACGCCTCATCGATCGCATAGTGGACACCATCTGCAATTGTTTCCTGGGCCCCCAGACAGATGAGGGGGTGCAGCTCCAGATAATTAAGGTGAGACTCTCAAAACAGTCAGGTTGCGGCTCTCAGGGCTTTTAATAGAATGAAAGCAGCGACTGGATTGGTTGCTTTGGTGCCACTTTTGTCCGTTTTGATGGATCCCCCGCAGTGAGTGATCTGTGTTTTGAGGTGGGGTCTTTTTCTAACCTTGTTATCCAGTGGCTGCAGCAGATACTGGAGGGCTGGGAATCGTGATCTGGGCTGATGAAGGATGACATTGCACTTGGTAACGATTGTTGTTGCTTCTTGTCCAGGCTCTCCTGACTATTGTCACCTCTCCGTATGTTGAGATACACGAGGCCACCGTCCTCCAGACTGTGCGAACATGTTACAACATCTACCTGGCCAGCAAAAATTTGGTGAACCAGACCACGGCCAAGGCCACGCTGACTCAGATGCTGAACGTCATCTTCACCCGCATGGAAGCTCAGGCAGTAAGAGGGGGACGAGCTCCGAAACCTGCAGAATATCTATTCATGGATGTCTGGGGGGGCCACACAATGTAGTATTACATGCTGTCCTTTCCCATGAATTCTCTCTCCTCTTTAGCTGGTAGATGGGGGTTCTGAGCAGAAGACCACCCCCCTTATATGAAGAGGTTGTCTGGGGGGACATGACCTGTACTGGATTTCTTCTAGACTATGTGAAAGCTTTGTAATAATTCTTCAGTGGGTGATCCGGCGTCTGGGAGAGGTGGGGCTGACCCTATATCTGCGGTCACTCACTAATAGATAGAATTTGAACTTGTGGTGGGGGCTGTTGGGTTAGACGCTCACGTTCTGGTCACGGGTTTACAGGGGGTGTCTTTCTTTCACGCCGTTCACCTTGCAGTCTTGTATTTTCTTTGGGTTTCCCATTATTTCAGACCCGTGACAGTGGCCGAGGTTTCTCTGCTCTTGTCGTGATCTGGTTGGGTTCTCACTCGTCCATTGTGGACGAGTCTTCACAACCGCGCATTGTATTCATTCTATCGTTTTCTTGGAAAGTTTGGGAGTTCCCGATTTATTTGATGTTTTCTCAGGTCCAAGAACATCGAGATTATACAAAGCAGCCACAGCTTCAGTCTCCTGCAGCTCACAGACTAATAAGTTCTCCTTTTACTGCATCGAGGAGAGGCAGCAATGCTCAGAGCGCTCCACCCACACCCACGAGTGGCAGCGTCACCAATGGCAGCCGGCACAGAGATGACGGAGGTGAGAATAATCTGCACTCTTATGTGTTTAAGGTCTGTTCCACTAGAGCCAGAAAAGCCTTTCTTTTTTTTCTACCCCCCCCCCCACAAAAAAATGAATACAAATGATATCATACATTAAAGAGGCTGTCACCAGATTCTCACACCCCTGTCTCCTATTGCATGTGATCGGCGCTGCAATGTAGAGAACAGGAAACGTTTTTAAAACGTTCATTTTTGGCCAAGTTAGGAGCTATTTTATATATATGCAAATGAGCTTTGAAATGGACAATTGGGCGTTTTTTTTTCGTTCTGTCCAACTGGGCGTGTATTGTGTTTTTAACTGGCCGTGTTTACGTGTATGACGCTGACCAATCAGTGACCAGTCAGCGTCATACACTCCTCTCCATTTACACAGCAGTGATGTGCAGCCGCATACACAGAGATTAACGTTAATCAAGTGTCCTGATAATGAATACACATGAAATACAGCCTGGACGTGACGTGTAATCACAATCCTGACCCTTCTGACTGTTTTCTGTGAGATTCCCGCAAGCCACGCGTAATCTCGCGAGATTACGGAGGTAAACGAGATTTCGTTTCCCTTGCTGGAAATCTCAAAGAATTTCCACCAGCCAATAGAAAATGCTTTCTCGGCTTGTCAGTAAAGAAGTAGAGAAGAAGCATTTATTCAGAAACCCAACGTGTAGTGTGGGCTACACAGGAGAACCAGCAGATGAAGAGCGAGCCTGCATACAGCAATACTTACATACAGCGGGGAGCTCTCCCCTCTCCTGCACCTCCTCTCACTTTGTGTAAGTTGCTTGCTCACCCTCTTTTTCAGTTATATAGGGCTGGGCTCTCCCCTCTCCTGCACCTCCTGTGAGTACGCTTCTGGCTTTCCCTCTTCTTCAGTTATGTAGGGCTGCGTTCTCCCCTCTCCTGCTTATCCTCTCTCCCTGTGTAAGCTGACGTCTCTCTCTCGTCTGTTATATAGGGCTGGGCTCTCCCTTCTGCACCTCCTCTCGCTGTGTGTAAGTTGCTTGCTCACCCTCTTCTTCGGTTATATAGGACTGGGCTCTCCTGCACCTCCTGTGTGTACGCTTCTGGCTTTCCCTCTTCTTCAGTTATGTAGGGCTGGGCTCTTCCTTCTCCTGCACGTCCTGTGTGTACGCTTCTGGCTTTCCCTCTTCTTCAGTTATATAGGGCTGCACTCTCCCCTCTTCTGCTTATCCATTCGTCTTATGTAAGCTGACGGCTCTCCCTCTTCTTCAGGTATATAGGGCTGGGCTCTCCCCTCTCTTGCTCATCCTCTCGCTGTGTGTAAGCTGCCGGCTCTCCCTCTTCTTCAGGTATATAGGGCTGGGCTCTCCCCTCTCTTGCTCATCCTCTCGCTGTGTGTAAGCTGCCGGCTCTCCCTCTTCTTCAGGTATATAGGGCTGGGCTCTCCCCTCTCTTGCTCATCCTCTCGCTGTGTGTAAGCTGCCGGCTCTCCCTCTTCTTCAGGTATATAGGGCTGGGCTCTCCCCTCTCTTGCTCATCCTCTCGCTGTGTGTAAGCTGCTGGCTCTCCCTCTTCTTCAGGTATATAGGGCTGGGCTCTCCCCTCTCTTGCTCATCCTCTCGCTGTGTGTAAGCTGCTGGCTCTCCCTCTTCTTTAGGTATATAGGGCTGGGCTCTCCCCTCTCTTGCTCATCCTCTCGCTGTGTGTAAGCTGCCGGCTCTCCCTCTTCAGGTATATAGGGCTGCGCTCTCCCCTCTCCTGCTCATCCTCTCGCTGTGTGTAAGCTGCTGGCTCTCCCTCTTCTTTAGGTATATAGGGCTGGGCTCTCCCCTCTCTTGCTCATCCTCTTGCTGTGTGTAAGCTGCTGGCTCTCTCTTCAGGTATATAGGGCTGGGCTCTCCCCTCTCCTGCTCATCCTCTCGCTGTGTGTAAGCTGCCGGCTCTCCCTCTTCAGGTATATAGGGCTGCGCTCTCCCCTCTCCTGCTCATCCTCTCGTTGTGTGTAAGCTGCTGGCTCTCCCTCTTCTTTAGGTATATAGGGCTGGGCTCTCCCCTCTCTTGCTCATCCTCTCGCTGTGTGTAAGCTGCCGGCTCTCCCTCTTCTTCAGGTATATAGGGCTGGGCTCTCCCTCTAAAATGACATGTAATGTGGGGCATTTGTAAAGTTTCTCCTGAAGAGGAGGCAAAGGCCGTGAAACAGAACGAGCTACCTCTACAAGCTATGACAGGGGGAGGGGCTGTAACAGAAAGGACACACCCCCTGAGCTGCCATCCTGAAGAAAATCTAGAAGAGCAATGAAAGGGGAGATCTCCGGATCCATGTAAGATACAGGGCTGGCGCTGTCTTTGTTAGAAAGAGATCGTCATCAGTTCAGGCATAATCTAGGCTGCGTCCTATTTTTCCATTTTGTCACAGTACTTATAAATATTCTAAAGCTGTATAATAGACTTTATTTGAATTTCTTATCATTACAAGATGTTTGCTTGCTGTCAGTGGATGAAAACATTCTTGTTTCCATTCACAAGCTGCAAATCCATTTATGCCTAGTCCTGCTCACACAGGTGAGAAGTGGCTACAATTGTATCCAGTCTAGGCAATTCTATAGGAGATATTCTGAGTGTATATTGTGTAAGATATTGACGGCTGCAATCATGAAGTGGATTTTTTTCATTTAGCTTTAAAAGAGGCGCCAGCGCAGGTGGAGGAGTTGCCAGCGCAGGTGGAGGAGTTGCCAGCGCAGGTGGAGGAGTTGCCAGCGCAGGTGGAGGAGTTGCCAGCGCAGGTGGAGGAGTTGCCAGCGCAGGTGGACGGGGAGCAGGAACCATTTGAAGGTAAAGGTATGAGGGTCGTTAATATCTTTCCGCTGCTGTATTGTCTGCATAGAAGAGATAAACCACGCAGATGATGGATTACGGTTTGTCTGATCTTTTTTTCTTCTTTTCACAGAGCCTGAAGAGAAAGTTCCAGAATGTGTTCCCTGTGACTCTGAAGCCGCTAATCTCCCACCACCTGAGAACAGCCACACAAACGGAATAGCAGATGACGGTCAGTCGGTGTCGTCCATGGATAATCTGGTACGGTGATGTCTGACCACCTTGCAGCGCAGCACATGATGTTGGGTGGATCTGCCCTGTGCCGGCTCGCGTTGGCTTGGCGTCTAGGACTCAGTGTAATGTGATGAATGTTTTTCTACCATCCAGGATTCGGATTCCTTTCCCGGCCAACATTCTGGTGCTAGATTCACCCATGTCCTGCAGAAAGATGCTTTTCTGGTATTTCGCTCACTTTGTAAACTGTCCATGAAGCCCCTGGGGGACGGACCTCCAGACCCTAAGTAAGTGCACGGCTGGCCAGGCTTGATCCTGTGTCCCATAGCGTGCTCCTGGGTTCGTTCTATGCTTTATATGAATGGTTTTTAGTAGACAGTGGAAGTGCATGGTGTGGAGCTTACAAGGGACGTCAAGGACACAAGTTTCATGTAGACGCATGTGAATAGTGGGAGAGTCCGTGTCCTGTATGACGCATCGTGTCTGTGTCGCCTGTCAGCAGCTGTCGCATGTCCTGTATGACGCATCGTGTCTGTGTCGCCTGTCAGCAGCTGTCACATGTCTATACGTTGTGTCGCCTGTCAGCAGTTGTCACATGTCTATACGTTGTGTCGCCTATCAGCAGCTGTCACATGTCTATACGTTCTGTCTGTCGCCTGTCAGCAGCTGTCACATGTCTATACGTTCTGTCTGTGTCGCCTGTCAGCAGCTGTCACATGTCTAGACGTTCTGTCTGTGTCGCCTGTCAGCAGCTGTCACATGTCTAGACGTTCTGTCTGTGTCGCCTGTCAGCAGCTGTCACATGTCTAGACGTTCTGTCTGTGTCGCCTGTCAGCAGCTGTCACATGTCTATACGTTCTGTCTGTGTCGCCTGTCAGCAGCTGTCACATGTCTATACGTTCTGTCTCGCCTGTCAGCAGCTGTCACATGTCTATACGTTCTGTCTCGCCTGTCAGCAGCTGTCACATGTCTATACGTTCTGTCTGTGTCGCCTGTCAGCAGCTGTCACATGTCTATACGTTCTGTCTGTGTCGCCTGTCAGCAGCTGTCACATGTCTATACGTTCTGTCTGTGTCGCCTGTCAGCAGCTGTCACATGTCTATACGTTCTGTCTGTGTCGCCTGTCAGCAGCTGTCACATGTCTATACGTTCTGTCTGTGTCGCCTGTCAGCAGCTGTCACATGTCTATACGTTCTGTCTGTGTCGCCTGTCAGCAGCTGTCACATGTCTATACGTTCTGTCTCGCCTGTCAGCAGCTGTCACATGTCTATACGTTCTGTCTCGCCTGTCAGCAGCTGTCACATGTCTATACGTTCTGTCTGTGTCGCCTGTCAGCAGCTGTCACATGTCTATACGTTCTGTCTGTGTCGCCTGTCAGCAGCTGTCACATGTCTATACGTTCTGTCTGTGTCGCCTGTCAGCAGCTGTCACATGTCTATACGTTCTGCCTGTGTCGCCTGTCAGCAGCTGTCACATGTCTATACGTTCTGTCTGTCAGCAGCTGTCACATGTCTATACGTTCTGTGTCGCCTGTCAGCAGCTGTCACATGTCTATACGTTCTGTGTCGCCTGTCAGCAGCTGTCACATGTCTGTACCTTCTGTCTGTTCTATGGCCCCCACTAACACGCATCTTGTTGACCCCCTGTATTGTATTATAGTCCATTTATCTTATGTAATGACTGTGTGACTTAGAGAATGAACCTATGACTCCTTCTTTTGCAGGTCCCATGAGCTCCGCTCTAAGATCCTCTCCCTCCAGCTCCTGCTGTCAGTATTGCAGAATGCCGGCCCCGTCTTTAGGACCCATGAAATGTTTATCAATGCAATCAAGCAATACCTCTGTGTAGCCTTATCGAAAAATGGGGTGTCCTCCGTACCCGACGTCTTTGAACTTTCCTTGGCCATATTCCTCAGCCTTCTGTCCAATTTCAAGATGCATCTAAAAATGCAGGTGGAGGTAAGCGGCAGCGCAAGGTACGGTCCCGGCCAGCCGTGGGGGATTCTGTCATCTGTCTTTGATTCTTCTTTTCTCTTTGTAAGGTGTTTTTCAAAGAAATATTTTTAAATATATTAGAGACTTCATCAAGTTCATTTGAGCACAAGTGGATGGTAATACAGACTCTGACCAGAATTTGCGCAGGTAAGAGGTAGATGGTGGTCATCGCCCTGCGGATACGATGGATCTAAATGGAATTAGATCCGATGGTCCTTGCACTATCCCTGAATTAGTGATCTCTTCTCTCCACCTGCATCACTGGGGGTGGGGGAGGACGTACTCATGAGGTGGGGCCGGGGCGGGACGTACCCATGAGGTGGGGCCGGGGCGGGACGTACCCATGAGGTGGGGCCGGGGCGGGACGTACCCATGAGGTGGGGCCGGGGCGGGACGTACTCATGAGGTGGGGCCGGGGCGGGACGTACCCATGAGGTGGGGCCGGGGCGGGACGTACCCATGAGGTGGGGCCGGGGTGGGACGTACCCATGAGGTGGGGCCGGGGCGGGACGTACCCATGAGGTGGGGCCGGGGCGGGACGTACCCATGAGGTGGGGCCGGGGCGGGACGTACCCATGAGGTGGGGCCGGGGCGGGACGTACCCATGAGGTGGGGCCGGGGCGGGACGTACCCATGAGGTGGGGCCGGGGCGGGACGTACCCATGAGGTGGGGCCGGGGCGGGACCCCTGAGATCCGCCTACACTCCAGGGTGGGACCCCTGAGATCCGCCTACACCCCAGGGTGATGTCTTCAGAGCCAGTGTGTCCATTAATGGGTCTTTCTGCTTCAGATGCTCAGTGCGTGGTGGACATTTACGTGAACTACGACTGTGACTTAAATGCTGCAAATATATTTGAACGACTTGTAAACGATTTGTCTAAAATCGCTCAGGGAAGGAGTGGCCATGAACTCGGAATGACCCCATTACAGGTGAGAATGCAGGTGGGGGGTTTGATTATGGGAACTCCAGGGGGCAGGGGTCATGCAGCAGAGCCCACCCGCTCTACCTCTGTCTGGCGGTGAAGATGATGATGATCTCATTATTATACGCTATTCTCATGGTGCGGTACCCTGGCAAAAGCAGTCATTCACCCGCAACATGTGACTCCACCTTTAGTGTGATCCGCACGATGTACTATTGGTATATATCAGGGTCTGCTATAGTAACGCTGCAGCACAGGACCAGGCTTCATTTACTGGTTTTATGTCCGATTTAAAGGGCCAGTACACCTCGCAGTCCACAGTGTGTAATAGTGCTGGAGCGTTAGAAGAGCAGTCGCGTATATAGATATAAAGGTTCTCTGCACTGAAGATGTGACATAAAGTAGTGATCATGGGGGAGGGGAGGGGGTCTGCACTTCCTGTCACTCTTCACATTAAGGGACACGACAGTAAAGGTCCTTTTACACAGACTAATTATTGGGCAAACGCTAGTTCATCAGCTGATCCGCTCATAAATGCTGCAAGAAATATTATCATTGTCGGCAGAACATCTATGTGCCCCCGACGTGATGGGGGGGGGGGTCACACATGTCCCAATACTTCACTGATTACAGCTCCTTGTGAAAGGAGTAAACGAGCGCCGATCAACGACCCATGTCAGGCCGTGTAAGGGGACCCTAAGCCACCTCTGCCCGGAATGGCTGATAACAGGGAGCACTAGAGTGTATTCACCTGCACAGCGCACGACGAGGAGACAGACTGCAGGTGTAGGATCCTGTGGAATATTCTAGACTGGAGGCTCTGGGCAGGAGGGGTGGGGTCTCCGCTGTGACGTCTGTGGTGTGTTCAGTGTCGGGGGGAGGACTGGGCCTTGATATTTGATTGTTTGGGGTTGTTTTTGTCCTCGGCAGGAGCTCAGTCTCAGGAAGAAAGGTTTAGACTGCCTGGTGTCCATACTGAAATGTATGGTGGAGTGGAGCAAGGACCTCTATGTCAACCCCAACCACCTGTCCAACCTAGGTGAGATGCCTGTCCTGACCCCAGGGGTGGACGCACCGTGAGGACTTGCACCCCCTCATTGTCGTCCCGGTGGAAGATTCTTCACTGATTTTGTTCATTGTTTTATTACAGGTCAAGAGAAATCATCTGATTTTGAGGGTGGAGAAAATAATAAAACCCCAGAAATCCTGGGGCACCGGAGCAGCCCGAGCTCCCTGGACTCCACAGCCTCCTCCGGCATCGGGAGCGCCCAGTCCTCCGTCCCGGATGACCCTGAACAGTTTGAAGTGATCAAACAGCAGAAGGAGATCATAGAGCATGGGATCGAGCTGTGAGTGGACGCCGCTGACCCCTGCAGGTGTATCATGTGTAACGCGCCCATCCCCCATACTGAGCACGTTGTTTCATTATTAACAGATTCAACAAGAAACCAAAAAGAGGAGTGCAGTATCTGCAGGAGCAGGGCATGCTGGGAGCGACCCCGCAGGACATCGCGCAGTTCCTGCACCAGGAAGATCGACTTGATTTTGTATGTGGCGTTTGTTTCTTTCATTCGAGGTTTTAAGAAATGGTGTCGTCGGTAAAGAGGTTCAGCAACTACACCTGGGGGGTCATGTAGAATAGCGGTCCCCCAGCATTGAGGAGGGGGCCGTTCACTGTACGTTGTATGATTAGAGCTGATCTTTAGGAGACATTTCCCACCTTCTCAGGACCCCGTGTATACAGAGGCTCGTGGGGGTTACTGCACTTTACTCCCACGTCAAATCCGATCCCACAGACATGAATGGTCTGCTGTGGTCAACGACTGTCTAAAATGGAGAACGCTGCAGCCCCTCCAATCCCGGCTCTACGCCATCACTATTATAGGCAGAGCTTCTTAGGCCCAGTTCACACCATGCAGATTTGCTGCAGATTTTGCATGCATTGTTTTACGTGAAAACCAGAATTGGATGTAGGTGAGCCGACCTGTAAGGCCTACCTAGGGACAATGGCCAATCCTTCCGTTGCTGGCTTTGTAAACTCTGCAGCGAATCTGCAACATGTGAACAGGCCTCAAATTACAAAATGACATGATACACAATGTCGTGGCAGATCACAAGGTCAGCGGTTTCCATTGGACGGTGGGTCCAGGTCATGGCTGTCACTTCTCTCCATTCTTAATCCATCCTATTGATTTCAATAAAAAACTAAATGTGCCGGATGCCTGAGGGGCGACGCGGACTCAGGACTGCCCTTCATGTCAGGCTGGTTGTCAGTAGGGCGCGCAGACTGATCGGGCTCTCTCTCTTTTCTGATTTAGACGATGATTGGGGAGTTTCTGGGAGAAAACAACCGCTTCAATCGGGAGGTGATGTACGCGTACGTGGACCAGCTGGACTTCTGCGACAAGGACTTTGTGTCTGCGCTGCGCCTCTTCCTGGAAGGCTTCCGTCTGCCGGGAGAGGCCCAGAAAATTGACCGACTCATGGAGAAATTTGCAGCAAGATACCTGGAGTGTAATCAGGGGTAGAGTCTCATGAATGTACAGAAGACACAGTTACGTGCTGTACTGCTGTGAGAGCTCTGCTGCTGTTCGGCACTTTCATGCACGTTTTCTCCTTGCAGGCAGACGCTGTTCGCCAGTGCTGACACGGCCTATGTCCTGGCCTATTCCATTATAATGCTGACCACAGATCTGCACAGTCCCCAGGTGAGGTTCATGTGCAGGACTCTGTGGACGCCGTGTCACTGGTTTGACCACTGAGCTGACAATCGTTTGTTTACTGTTACAGGTGAAGAATAAAATGACGAAGGAGCAATATATTAAAATGAACCGAGGTATAAACGATAGCAAGGACCTGCCAGAGGAATATCTCTCTGCCATTTTTGATAAGATTGAAGATAAGAAGATTGCGATGAAGGAGACAAAGGAACATACGATAGCAAACAAATCTACCAAACCAAGTTAGTGATTAATACATATATCCGTAACAGGGGGCGGAGCTGTGACAACCTCGGTCATGTCTGATCACATGTAATTATATTCTATATCAGTGATGTCAGTAACAGGGGGCGGGGCTGTGACAACCTCTCTCACATGATATACAGGCTGGTTGTCAGTAGTGATGGATGAATAGCTGTGACTGTATATAAGATGTGTGGATCTCATGTCTGATCACAGTGTAATTATATTATATATCAGTGATGTCAGTAACAGGGGGCGGGGCTGTGACAACCTCTCACACATGATATACAGGCTGGTTGTCAGTAGTAATAGATGAATAGCTGTGACTGTATATAAGATGTGTGGATCTCATGTCTGATCACAGTGTAATTATATTATATATCAGTGATGTCAGTAACAGGGGGCGGGGCTGTGACAACCTCTCACACATGATATACAGGCTGGTTGTCAGTAGTAATAGATGAATAGCTGTTACTGTATATAAGATGTGTGGATCTCATGTCTGATCACAATGTAATTATATTATATATCAGTGATGTCAGTAACAGTGGGCGGGGCTGTGACAACCTCTCACATATGATATACAGGCTGGTTGTCAGTATAATAGATGAATAGCTGTGACTATATAAGATGTGTGGATCTCATGTCTGATCACATGTAATTATATTATATATCAGTGATGTCAGTAACAGGGGGCGGGGCTGTGACAACCTCTCACACATGATATACAGGCTGGTTGTCAGTAGTAATAGATGAATAGCTGTTACTGTATATAAGATGTGTGGATCTCATGTCTGATCACAGTGTAATTATATTATATATCAGTGATGTCAGTAACAGGGGGCGGAGCTGTGACAACCTCTCACACATGATATACAGGCCGGTTGTCAGTAGTAATAGATGAATAGCTGTGACTGTATATAAGATGTGTGGATCTCATGTCTGATCACAGTGTAATTATATTATATATCAGTGATGTCAGTAACAGGGGGCGGGGCTGTGACAACCTCTCACACATGATATACAGGCTGGTTGTCAGTAGTAATAGATGAATAGCTGTGACTGTATATAAGATGTGTGGATCTCATGTCTGATCACATGTAATTATATTATATATCAGTGATGTCAGTAACAGGGGGCGGGGCTGTGACAACCTCTCACACATGATGTACCGGCTGGTTGTCAGTAGTAATAGATGAATAGCTGTTACTGTATATAAGATGTGCGGATCTCATGTCTGATCACAGTGTAATTATATTATATATCAGTGATGTCAGTAACAGGGGGCGGGGCTGTGACAACCTCTCACACATGATATACGGGCTGGTTGTCAGTAGTAATAGATGAATAGCTGTTACTGTATATAAGATGTGTGGATCTCATGTCTGATCACATGTAATTATATTATATATCAGTGATGTCAGTAACAGGGGGCGGGGCTGTGACAACCTATCACACATGATATACAGGCTGGTTGTCAGTAGTAATAGATGAATAGCTGTTACTGTGTATAAGATGTGTGGATCTCATGTCTGATCACAATGTAATTATATATCAGTGATGTCAGTAACAGGGGGCGGGGCTGTGACAACCTCTCATGATATACAGGCCGGTTGTCAGTAGTAATAGATGAATAGCTGTTACTGTATATAAGATGTGTGGATCTCATGTCTGATCACAGTGTAATTATATTATATATCAGTGATGTCAGTAACAGGGGGCGGGGCTGTGACAACCTCTCACACATGATATACAGGCTGGTTGTCAGTAGTAATAGATGAATAGCTGTGACTGTATATAAGATGTGTGGATCTCATGTCTGATCACAGTGTAATTATATTATATATCAGTGATGTCAGTAACAGGGGGCGGGGCTGTGACAACCTCTCACACATGATATACAGGCTGGTTGTCAGTAGTAATAGATGAATAGCTGTGACTGTATATAAGATGTGTGGATCTCATGTCTGATCACAGTGTAATTATATTATATATCAGTGATGTCAGTAACAGGGGGCGGGGCTGTGACAACCTCTCACACATGATATACAGGCTGGTTGTCAGTAGTAATAGATGAATAGCTGTTACTGTATATAAGATGTGTGGATCTCATGTCTGATCACAGTGTAATTATATTATATATCAGTGATGTCAGTAACGGGGCGGGGCTGTGACAACCTCTCACATATATGGGGGTGGGGCTGTGATTGGGATCACGATGACGTCACTTTGCCCCGTTGTCTGTGTTGATGCTCAGGTGTGGCTAGTGAGAAGGAGCGTCGGTTGTTATATAACATGGAAATGGAACAGATGGCAAAAACCGCCAAGGCTCTTATGGAAGCTGTGAGCCATGCCAAGGCGCCATTCACCAGTGCCACCCACCTGGAGCATGTGCGGCCCATGTTTAAGGTAAGTGGGTGTCCTGAGTGAGTGCTGAGCAGGGGGAGACTTCTCGGCCTGATCTGTGGGTGTCTCTACAGCTGGTGTGGACCCCCCTCCTGGCTGCGTACAGCATCGGCCTCCAGGACTGCGATGATAATGAGGTGACTAATCTGTGTCTGGAGGGCATCCGCTGTGCCATCAGGATCTCCTGTATCTTTGGCATGCAGGTCAGTATTGATGCCCCCTCTCCAGTCTCTGGTTCTCTTCTCATGTACGCGGTTCAGTTGTGGCCGGGCTCTGTGCGCTGCCTGGTGGCTGTCGGTATTGATGCCCCCTCTCCAGTCTCTGGTTCTCTTCTCATGTACGCGTTTCAGTTGTGGCCGGGCTCTGTGCGCTGATGGTGGCTGTCGGTATTGATGCCCCCTCTCCAGTCTCTGGTTCTCTTCTCATGTACGCGGTTCAGTTGTGGCCGGGCTCTGTGCGCTGATGGTGGCTGTCGGTATTGATGCCCCCTCTCCAGTCTCTGGTTCTCTTCTCATGTACGCGGTTCAGTTGTGGCCGGGCTCTGTGCGCTGCCTGGTGGCTGTCGGTATTGATGCCCCCTCTCCAGTCTCTGGTTCTCTTCTCATGTACGCGGTTCAGTTGTGGCCGGGCTCTGTGCGCTGCCTGGTGGCTGTCGGTATTGATGCCCCCTCTCCAGTCTCTGGTTCTCTTCTCATGTACGCGGTTCAGTTGTGGCCGGGCTCTGTGCGCTGCCTGGTGGCTGTCGGTATTGATGCCCCCTCTCCAGTCTCTGGTTCTCTTCTCATGTACGCGGTTCAGTTGTGGCCGGGCTCTGTGCGCTGCCTGGTGGCTGTCGGTATTGATGCCCCCTCTCCAGTCTCTGGTTCTCTTCTCATGTACGCGGTTCAGTTGTGGCCGGGCTCTGTGCGCTGCCTGGTGGCTGTCGGTATTGATGCCCCCTCTCCAGTCTCTGGTTCTCTTCTCATGTACGCGGTTCAGTTGTGGCCGGGCTCTGTGCGCTGCCTGGTGGCTGTCGGTATTGATGCCCCCTCTCCAGTCTCTGGTTCTCTTCTCATGTACGCGGTTCAGTTGTGGCCGGGCTCTGTGCGCTGCCTGGTGGCTGTCGGTATTGATGCCCCCTCTCCAGTCTCTGGTTCTCTTCTCATGTACGCGGTTCAGTTGTGGCCGGGCTCTGTGCGCTGCCTGGTGGCTGTCGGTATTGATGCCCCCTCTCCAGTCTCTGGTTCTCTTCTCCTGTACGCGGTTCAGTTGTGGCCGGGCTCTGTGCGCTGCCTGGTGGCTGTCGGTATTGATGCCCCCTCTCCAGTCTCTGGTTCTCTTCTCATGTACGCGGTTCAGTTGTGGCCGGGCTCTGTGCGCTGCCTGGTGGCTGTCGGTATTGATGCCCCCTCTCCAGTCTCTGGTTCTCTTCTCCTGTACGCGGTTCAGTTGTGGCCGGGCTCTGTGCGCTGCCTGGTGGCTGTCGGTATTGATGCCCCCTCTCCAGTCTCTGGTTCTCTTCTCATGTACGCGGTTCAGTTGTGGCCGGGCTCTGTGCGCTGCCTGGTGGCTGTCGGTATTGATGCCCCCTCTCCAGTCTCTGGTTCTCTTCTCCTGTACGCGGTTCAGTTGTGGCCGGGCTCTGTGCGCTGCCTGGTGGCTGTCGGTATTGATGCCCCCTCTCCAGTCTCTGGTTCTCTTCTCATGTACACGGTTCAGTTGTGGCCGGGCTCTGTGCGCTGCCTGGTGGCTGTCAGTGTTGATGCCCCCTCTCCAGTCTCTGGTTCTCTTCTCCTGTACGCGGTTCAGTTGTGGCCGGGCTCTGTGCGCTGCCTGGTGGTTGTCGGTATTGATGCCCCCTCTCCAGTCTCTGGTTCTCTTCTCATGTACGCGGTTCAGTTGTGGCCGGGCTCTGTGCGCTGCCTGGTGGCTGTCGGTATTGATGCCCCCTCTCCAGTCTCTGGTTCTCTTCTCCTGTACGCGGTTCAGTTGTGGCCGGGCTCTGTGCGCTGCCTGGTGGCTGTCGGTATTGATGCCCCCTCTCCAGTCTCTGGTTCTCTTCTCATGTACGCGGTTCAGTTGTGGCCGGGCTCTGTGCGCTGCCTGGTGGCTGTCGGTATTGATGCCCCCTCTCCAGTCTCTGGTTCTCTTCTCCTGTACGCGGTTCAGTTGTGGCCGGGCTCTGTGCGCTGCCTGGTGGCTGTCGGTATTGATGCCCCCTCTCCAGTCTCTGGTTCTCTTCTCATGTACGCGGTTCAGTTGTGGCCGGGCTCTGTGCGCTGCCTGGTGGCTGTCGGTATTGATGCCCCCTCTCCAGTCTCTGGTTCTCTTCTCCTGTACGCGGTTCAGTTGTGGCCGGGCTCTGTGCGCTGCCTGGTGGCTGTCGGTATTGATGCCCCCTCTCCAGTCTCTGGTTCTCTTCTCATGTACGCGGTTCAGTTGTGGCCGGGCTCTGTGCGCTGCCTGGTGGCTGTCAGTGTTGATGACCCCTCTCCAGTCTCTGGTTCTCTTCTCCTGTACGCGGTTCAGTTGTGGCCGGGCTCTGTGCGCTGCCTGGTGGTTGTCGGTATTGATGCCCCCTCTCCAGTCTCTGGTTCTCTTCTCATGTACGCGGTTCAGTTGTGGCCGGGCTCTGTGCGCTGCCTGGTGGCTGTCAGTGTTGATGACCCCTCTCCAGTCTCTGGTTCTCTTCTCCTGTACGCGGTTCAGTTGTGGCCGGGCTCTGTGCGCTGCCTGGTGGTTGTCGGTATTGATGCCCCCTCTCCAGTCTCTGGTTCTCTTCTCATGTACGCGGTTCAGTTGTGGCCGGGCTCTGTGCGCTGCCTGGTGGCTGTCGGTATTGATGCCCCCTCTCCAGTCTCTGGTTCTCTTCTCATGTACGCGGTTCAGTTGTGGCCGGGCTCTGTGCGCTGCCTGGTGGCTGTCGGTGGGCAGCCAGTACTGGACCGTTCATCAGTAACTGACTTTCTTACCTTTTCTCCGGGAAGCTGGAAAGAGATGCGTATGTCCAGGCCCTGGCTCGCTTCTCTCTGCTGACCGCCAGCTCCAGCATCACGGAAATGAAGCAGAAGAACATCGATACCATCAAGACTCTCATCACCGTGGCCCACACTGATGGCAACTACCTGGGCAACTCCTGGCATGAGGTACGTGGTGCCCCCTGAAGCCCTCACCGCTCTGCCCCTCTGTATACTTGTGTTCAGAGACGTCCTGTGTCGTAGGTTCTGAAGTGCATCAGTCAGTTAGAACTGGCCCAGCTCATTGGTACGGGAGTCAAGACGCGCTACATCTCAGGAAGTGGCCGGGACCGGGACGGCGTTGTCAGGAGCTCCACCAGCGGAGGCGAGGAGTCCATGGGCCTCGGTGAGTTTCTTTCTAGGGTCCCGGCTGGGGTTGGGGGTCCTGACGTTCTGTCATTCTCATACTTGCTCTTCTGCAGGCACATTGGTCAGCGGAGGGGTTGACAGGAAACAAATGGCCAGCATCCAGGAGTCTGTCGGAGAGACCAGCTCACAGAGCGTTGTTGTTGCAGTAGATCGGTGAGGATATATAATGATCAGTGGTCAGGCTGCAGCTCACAGAGCGGTGGTGTCGTTACTGTAGATCGGTGAGGATATATAATGATCAGTGGTCAGGCTGCAGCTCACAGAGCGTTGTTGTTGCAGTAGATCGGTGAGGATATATAATGATCAGTGGTCAGGCTGCAGCTCACAGAGCGGTGGTGTCGTTACTCTAGATCGGTGAGGATATATAATGATCAGTGGTCAGGCTGCAGCTCACAGAGCGGTGGTGTCGTTACTGTAGATCGGTGAGGATATATAATGATCAGTGGTCAGGCTGCAGCTCACAGAGCGTTGGTGTCGTTACTGTAGATCGGTGAGGATATATAATGATCAGTGGTCAGGCTGCAGCTCACAGAGCGTTGTTGTTGCAGTAGATCGGTGAGGATATATAATGATCAGTGGTCCGGCTGCAGCTCACAGAGCGGTGGTGTCGTTACTGTAGATCGGTGAGGATATATAATGATCAGTGGTCAGGCTGCAGCTCACAGAGCGGTGGTGTCGTTACTGTAGATCGGTGAGGATATATAATTATCAGTGGTCCGGCTGCAGCTCACAGAGCGGTGGTGTCGTTACTGTAGATCGGTGAGGATATATAATGATCAGTGGTCCGGCTGCAGCTCACAGAGCGGTGGTGTCGTTACTGTAGATCGGTGAGGATATATAATGATCAGTACCAGTTGTCAGGCTGCAGCTCACAGAGCGTTGTTGTTGCAGTAGATCGGTGAGGATATATAATGATCAGTGGTCAGGCTGCAGCTCACAGAGCGGTGGTGTCGTTACTGTAGATCGGTGAGGATATATAATGATCAGTGGTCCGGCTGCAGCTCACAGAGCGGTGGTGTCGTTACTGTAGATCGGTGAGGATATATAATGATCAGTGGTCAGGCTGCAGCTCACAGAGCGTTGTTGTTGCAGTAGATCGGTGAGGATATATAATGATCAGTGGTTCGGCTGCAGCTCACAGAGCGGTGGTGTCGTTACTGTAGATCGGTGAGGATATATAATGATCAGTGGTCAGGCTGCAGCTCACAGAGCGGTGGTGTCGTTACTGTAGATCGGTGAGGATATATAATGATCAGTGGTCCGGCTGCAGCTCACAGAGCGGTGGTGTCGTTACTGTAGATCGGTGAGGATATATAATGATCAGTGGTCCGGCTGCAGCTCATAGAGCGTTGGTGTCGTTACTGTAGATCGGTGAGGATATATAATGATCAGTGGTCAGGCTGCAGCTCACAGAGCGTTGTTGTTACAGTAGATCGGTGAGGATATATAATGATCAGTGGTCAGGCTGCAGCTCACAGAACGGTGGTGTCGTTACTGTAGATCGGTGAGGATATATAATGATCAGTGGTCAGGCTGCAGCTCACAGAGCGTTGTTGTTACAGTAGATCGGTGAGGATATATAATGATCAGTGGTCAGGCTGCAGCTCACAGAGCGGTGGTGTCGTTACTGTAGATCGGTGAGGATATATAATGATCAGTGGTCCGGCTGCAGCTCACAGAGCGGTGGTGTCGTTACTGTAGATCGGTGAGGATATATAATGA
Source organism: Rhinoderma darwinii (assembly GCF_050947455.1). Taxonomy (NCBI): domain Eukaryota; kingdom Metazoa; phylum Chordata; class Amphibia; order Anura; family Rhinodermatidae; genus Rhinoderma; species Rhinoderma darwinii. The sequence continues at coordinate 80,775 of NW_027463803.1, forward strand.
TCAGTGGTCCGGCTGCAGCTCACAGAGCGGTGGTGTCGTTACTGTAGATCGGTGAGGATATATAATGATCAGTGGTCAGGCTGCAGCTCACAGAGCGTTGTTGTTGCAGTAGATCGGTGAGGATATATAATGATCAGTGGTCCGGCTGCAGCTCACAGAGCGGTGGTGTCGTTACTGTAGATCGGTGAGGATATATAATGATCAGTGGTCCGGCTGCAGCTCACAGAGCGGTGGTGTCGTTACTGTAGATCGGTGAGGATATATAATGATCAGTGGTCAGGCTGCAGCTCACAGAGCGGTGGTGTCGTTACTGTAGATCGGTGAGGATATATAATGATCAGTGGTCAGGCTGCAGCTCACAGAGCGGTGGTGTCGTTACTGTAGATCGGTGAGGATATATAATGATCAGTGGTCCGGCTGCAGCTCACAGAGCAGTGGTGTCGTTACTGTAGATCGGTGAGGATATATAATGATCAGTGGTCCGGCTGCAGCTCAGAGCGGTGGTGTTGTTGCAGTAGATCGGTGAGGATATATAATGATCAGTGGTCCGGCTGCAGCTCAGAGCGGTGGTGTTGTTACTGTAGATCGGTGAGGATATATAATGATCAGTGGTCAGGCTGCAGCTCACAGAGCGGTGGTGTCGTTACTGTAGATCGGTGAGGATATATAATGATCAGTGGTCAGGCTGCAGCTCAGAGCGGTGGTGTTGTTACTGTAGATCGGTGAGGATATATAATGATCAGTGGTCAGGCTGCAGCTCACAGAGCGGTGGTGTCGTTACTGTAGATCGGTGAGGATATATAATGATCAGTGGTCAGGCTGCAGCTCACAGAGCGGTGGTGTTGTTACTGTAGATCGGTGAGGATATATAATGATCAGTGGTCCGGCTGCAGCTCAGAGCGGTGGTGTTGTTACTGTAGATCGGTGAGGATATATAATGATCAGTGGTCAGGCTTTTATGGGTTAGCCGGGGTCTATTTATGGGAAGCCTTAGTCGCTCCGGGCTGCTGGTTGGCGGATCTGTGGGATGATCGGTTGTATAATTATTGGACTATGCGCTGGGTTTCTGTAGCCTTAACAGGATTTCTTTGTACAGGATCTTCACCGGCTCCACGCGTCTGGATGGATACGCTATAGGTAGGTGCGACTCCTACGTGTGAAGCTCCTGGGGTCCGGCTCGGTTGGCGGTCACTTCCCTCCTGCGCTTTCTTTTCCAGTTGACTTTGTGCGCTGGTTGTGTGCGGTGTCTCTGGATGAACTGGCCTCCGTCCACCAGCCTCGCATGTTCAGCCTGCAGAAGATCGTGGAGATCTCCTACTACAACATGAACCGCATCCGGCTGCAGTGGTCACGGATATGGCAAGTGATTGGCGAACATTTCAACAAGGTGACTCTTAGTTGCTGCTCTGTGAACCTTTTGGTGTTATGGGGGAGGAGGGGGTTATGGCTATGGCTGGTGGACCCCGTCCTCTCACTTTTCAGTATCCGTTCTGCGCTTGCTTTATGAAGATATAAGCCAGGTCCGGGCTTCCTCCTGCGGTCTTACCTAGGACCTTCCAGTCAGTGAGGAGGCAAACAATGAGCGCGCTCCCCACCCCGCCTGCAGTCAATAGGAGCCAATGGCTTTGACGCACGTCCTGTGCTCCATTCAATGCCTCTTGGCAGCGGGGTTGTGGGAGAATGGTGGCCACGGATCCCAGCAGTCGGGCTGATCTAACAGCGATCACTAAACCAGTGGATAAAGGATCATTTGCCCTTTAATCCTGTGGGGGGGGGGGGTCATTTTGTTTTCTTCCCACTCTCATGCGACTCGTTCTTTGTCTCCTATGAAATCTTCATTATTCTTATCTTGGGGACACAAATACAATTCTTCATAGTCAACACTGTCCTGTCTGTCTACTAGAGGCGGCCTCTACCCAATGGTGCTATGTCCCCCAATAAACCCGAGGAGAAGAGAGGGACGAGCTCTAAACCTCCTGCTCTGTCTCTCAAAGACTTTATTCAGTGTTGTGGTCAGTCGTGTGGTCTCCTGAAAGTGATTTTTAAAGTCCCCCCCCCCCCCTGAATGTTTAACGAAAAAGCCCCTTCTAGTGTATGATGATTTTGATCCACCGTATTTAAGCAATATGGCGGCACGTGCATCTGGAGCATGTGACCTCATGTAACCCCAATGTCGCTGTGTGAGTTTCTGGAGCATGTGACCTCATGTAACCCCAATGTCGCTGTGTGAGCGTCTGGAGCATGTGACCTCACTAGACCTCATGTGACCTCACTAGACCTCATGTGACCTCACTAGACCTCATGTGACCTCACTAGACCTCATGTGACCTCACTAGACCATGTGACCTCACTAGACCATGTGACCTCACTAGACCATGTGACCTCACTAGACCATGTGACCTCACTAGACCATGTGACCTCACGTGACCTCACTAGACCTCACTAGACCTCATGTGACCTCACTAGACCTCATGTGACCTCACTAGACCTCATGTAACCCGAATGTCGCTGTGTGAGCGTCTGGAGCATGTGACCTCACAAGACCTCATGTGACCTCACAAGACCTCATGTGACCTCACAAGACCTCATGTGACCTCACTAGACCTCATGTGACCTCACTAGACCTCATGTGACCTCACTAGACCTCATGTGACCTCATGTGACCTCATGTGACCTCATGTGACCTCATGTGACCTCATGTGACCTCATGTGACCTCATGTGACCTCATGTGACCTCATGTGACCTCACTAGACCTCATGTAACCCGAATGTCGCTGTGTGAGCATCAGGAGCATGTGACCTCACTAGACCTCATGTGACCTCACTAGACCTCATGTGACCTCACTAGACCTCATGTGACCTCACTAGACCTCATGTGACCTCACTAGACCTCATGTGACCTCACTAGACCTCATGTGACCTCACTAGACCTCATGTGACCTCACTAGACCTCATGTGACCTCATGTGACCTCACTAGACCTCATGTGACCTCACTAGACCTCATGTGACCTCACTAGACCTCATGTGACCTCACTAGACCTCATGTGACCTCACTAGACCTCATGTGACCTCACTAGACCTCATGTGACCTCACTAGACCTCATGTGACCTCACTAGACCTCATGTGACCTCACTAGACCTCATGTGACCTCACTAGACCTCATGTGACCTCACTAGACCTCATGTGACCTCACTAGACCTCATGTGACCTCACTAGACCTCATGTGACCTCACTAGACCTCATGTGACCTCACTAGACCTCATGTGACCTCACTAGACCTCACGTGACCTCACTAGACCTCACTAGACCTCACGTGACCCCCCTAGACCTCACTAGACCTCATGTGACCTCAATGGACCTCATGTGACCTCACTAGACCTCATGTGACCTCACTAGACCTCATGTGACCTCACTAGACCTCATGTGACCTCACTAGACCTCATGTGACCTCACTAGACCTCATGTGACCCGAATGTCGCTGTGTGAGCATCTGGAGCATGTGACCTCATGTGACCTCACTAGACCTCACTAGACCTCATTTGACCTCACTAGACCTCATTTGACCTCACTAGACCTCACTAGACCTCATTTGACCTCACTAGACCTCATTTGACCTCACTAGACCTCATTTGACCTCACTAGACCTCATTTGACCTCACTAGACCTCACTAGACCTCATTTGACCTCACTAGACCTCATTTGACCTCACTAGACCTCATTTGACCTCACTAGACCTCACTAGACCTCACTAGACCTCATTTGACCTCACTAGACCTCATTTGACCTCACTAGACCTCATTTGACCTCACTAGACCTCATTTGACCTCACTAGACCTCATTTGACCTCACTAGACCTCATTTGACCTCACTAGACCTCATTTGACCTCACTAGACCTCATTTGACCTCACTAGACCTCATTTGACCTCACTAGACCTCATTTGACCTCACTAGACCTCATTTGACCTCACTAGACCTCATTTGACCTCACTAGACCTCATGTAACCCCAATGTCGCTGTGTGAGCGTCTGGAGTCGGCGATAGTGTTGAGTGCTCAGATCCAATGGTCTCGGAGGTTGCAGCCACATGATACCTGGTGACGCCATATTGTTTACATACACGGAGTGGAGAACTTGATGGGATTTGTGGAACCTTTTCCATTATATTATGGGTGCCGGTTTGTTGGACTCCAGTGAATAGTCTCAGGTGAGCTCCATGTTGTGTCCCTCTGACAGGTCGGCTGTAACCCTAATGAAGATGTGGCCATATTTGCTGTGGATTCTCTCAGACAGTTATCCATGAAGTTTCTAGAGAAGGACGAGCTGGCCAATTTTCGCTTCCAGAAGGATTTCTTGCGTCCTTTTGAGCACATTATGAAGAAAAACAGGTAATGGCTTAAGGTGCGTCATTGAGACGGCGGCGGCGGTGCTGTAGGTGGAATCTTTACTCTCCTCGTCTTCTAGGTCTCCCACTATACGGGACATGGTGATCCGCTGCCTGGCACAGATGGTGAACATGCAGGCTGGCAACATCCGCTCTGGATGGAAAAACATATTTGCAGTTTTTTATCAGGCGGCTTCTGACACGAATGGAAACCTGGTGGAGCTGACCTTCCAGACCGTGAGCCACATCGTCAGTGAGTAGAGCGAGCGCTCGTCTTGTATAGATCCAGATCTGCAGCACGGCCGTGACTGGTAACCGCTTCTCTCTCCTCAGCCAACGTGTTCCAGCACCATTTCCCGGCAGCCATTGACTCTTTCCAGGATGCTGTTAAATGCCTGTCAGAGTTTGCCTGTAACTCAGCTTTCCCAGACACCAGCATGGAGGCCATTAGACTCATCCGTTATTGTGCAAAGTATGTCTCGGAGAAGCCTCAGGTGGGTGGTGGTCTGTCGTTCTCCCCCTCACGCCGGCCGCCCACTTATACCCAGCATTCCTATCATTGAATTCGTAGATCATTTCTGTACGTCGTTCTGGTCAGTCTGCCAAGAACCTCATCCAGTTAATGATGATTGGGACTTGATCTGTTGCAGGCACTGAGGGAGTACACCAGCGATGACATGAATGTGGCCCCCGGGGACAGGGTCTGGGTTCGTGGCTGGTTTCCTATTCTATTTGAGCTTTCCTGCATCATCAACAGATGTAAACTGGATGTACGAACAAGGTAATATGTGACGGCTTCTTAGGGCTAAGGGGTTCTATCCCTAAACCAAACCAGAAACCCCGGCATGAATGTCGCCAGTGAACCCCAATATCTTGCTCCTTCTCCCTCATGATTTGCACAGGAGTGGAGGACGGGGATATATGCAGCAGGGTCAGTGTGAAAAAAACAAACAAAACTCTTTAGCCCAAACAGAACCGCGATTCAGAGAGGGACTCTCGGCTGTGACCATTATCTCTCCAGAGGGAGCCCCCGCGGCCATAAGCCGCCTCCATCTCTGCTTCCCGAGGAATCGGCTACTGGGAACAAGTGCAGTTTTGGCACAATGGTTTGGTTGTGAGGGAAGTTAATGACCAGTAATCTTACAGAAGTTGTCCCTTGTGTGGTCCAGACCTTCATATCGTGCATGTCGTGGAGGGGGATGAGCAGTAATCCCAGAGTCGTGTCTCCGCTGTAAGCTTTCTCTTCATGCAGCGCTCAGCACTGTCTCTTTAGGCGTCTTTACTTTTCTTAAATACTTTGCAGAGGCCTCACCGTCATGTTTGAGATTATGAAAAGTTATGGGCACACCTTTGAAAACCATTGGTGGCATGACCTGTTCCGCATCGTGTTCCGAATATTTGACAATATGAAACTCCCAGAACAGCAAACAGAGGTGAGAAAAAGACATCCCAAATCTGATCACCTGCACAGGGAGCACGAAAAGTGTCCTCTATATGATATAACTGAGTGTGCGCTGTATCTCCTCTATATGATATAACTGAGTGTGCGCTGTATCTCCTCTATATGATATAACTGAGTGTGCGCTGTATCTCCTCTATATGATATAACTGAGTGTGTTCTGTATCCCCTCTATATGATATAACTGAGTGTGTTCTGTATCTCCTCTATATGATATAACTGAGTGTGCGCTGTATCTCCTCTATATGATATAACTGAGTGTGCGCTGTATCTCCTCTATATGATATAACTGAGTGTGCGCTGTATCTCCTCTATATGATATAACTGAGTGTGCTCTGTATCTCCTCTATATGATATAACTGAGTGTGTTCTGTATCTCCTCTATATGATATAACTGAGTGTGCTCTGTATCTCCTCTATATGATATAACTGAGTGTGCGCTGTATCTCCTCTATATGATATATCTGTGTGTTCTGTATCTGCTCTATATGATATAACTGAGTGTGTGCTGTATCTCCTCTATATGATATAACTGAGTGTGCGCTGTATCTCCTCTATATGATATAACGGAGTGTGCTCTGTATCTCCTCTATATGATATAACGGAGTGTGCTCTGTATCTCCTCTATATGATATAACTGAGTGTGCGCTGTATCTCCTCTATATGATATAACGGAGTGTGTTCTGTATCTCCTCTATATGATATAACGGAGTGTGCTCTGTATCTCCTCTATATGATATAACTGAGTGTGCGCTGTATCTCCTCTATATGATATAACTGAGTGTGCGCTGTATCTCCTCTATATGATATATCTGTGTGTTCTGTATCTGCTCTATATGATATAACTGAGTGTGTGCTGTATCTCCTCTATATGATATAACTGAGTGTGCGCTGTATCTCCTCTATATGATATAACGGAGTGTGCTCTGTATCTCCTCTATATGATATAACGGAGTGTGCTCTGTATCTCCTCTATATGATATAACTGAGTGTGCGCTGTATCTCCTCTATATGATATAACGGAGTGTGTTCTGTATCTCCTCTATATGATATAACTGAGTGTGCTCTGTATCTCCTCTATATGATATAACTGAGTGTGCGCTGTATCTCCTCTATATGATATATCTGTGTGCGCTGTATCTCCTCTATATGATATAACTGAGTGTGCGCTGTATCTCCTCTATATGATATATCTGTATGCTCTGTATCTCCTCTATATGATATAACGGAGTGTGCGCTGTATCTCCTCTATATGATATAACTGAGTGTGCGCTGTATCTCCTCTATATGATATATGTGTATGCGCTGTATCTCCTCTATATGATATATCTGTGTGCGCTGTATCTCCTCTATATGATATAACGGAGTGTGTTCTGTATCTCCTCTATATGATATAACTGAGTGTGCGCTGTATCTCCTCTATATGATATAACTGAGTGTGTTCTGTATCTCCTCTATATGATATAACTGAGTGTGCGCTGTATCTCCTCTATATGATATAACTGAGTGTGTTCTGTATCTCCTCTATATGATATAACTGAGTGTTCTGTATCTCCTCTATATGATATATCTGTGTGCGCTGTATCTCCTCTATATGATATAACTGAGTGTTCTGTATCTCCTCTATATGATATAACTGAGTGTGTTCTGTATCTCCTCTATATGATATAACTGAGTGTGCGCTGTATCTCCTCTATATGATATAACTGAGTGTGCGCTGTATCTCCTCTATATGATATAACTGAGTGTTCTGTATCTCCTCTATATGATATAACTGAGTGTGTTCTGTATCTCCTCTATATGATATAACTGAGTGTGCTCTGTATCTCCTCTATATGATATAACTGAGTGTGCTCTGTATCTCCTCTATATGATATAACTGAGTGTGCGCTGTATCTCCTCTATATGATATATCTGTGTGTTCTGTATCTGCTCTATATGATATAACGGAGTGTGTTCTGTATCTCCTCTATATGATATAACTGAGTGTGTTCTGTATCTCCTCTATATGATATAACGGAGTGTGTTCTGTATCTCCTCTATATGATATAACTGAGTGTGCGCTGTATCTCCTCTATATGATATAACTGAGTGTGTTTTATATGATATAACTGAGTGTGCTCTGTATCTCCTCTATATGATATAACTGAGTGTGCGCTGTATCTCCTCTATATGATATATCTGTGTGCGCTGTATCTCCTCTATATGATATAACTGAGTGTGCGCTGTATCTCCTCTATATGATATAACTGAGTGTGCGCTGTATCACCTCTATATGATATATCTGTGTGCGCTGTATCTCCTCTATATGATATATCTGTGTGTTCTGTATCTGCTCTATATGATATAACTGAGTGTGCGCTGTATCTCCTCTATATGATATAACTGAGTGTGCGCTGTATCTGCTCTATATGATATAACTGAGTGTGTTCTGTATCTCCTCTATATGATATAACTGAGTGTGCTCTGTATCTCCTCTATATGATATAACTGAGTGTGCGCTGTATCTCCTCTATATGATATAACTGAGTGTGTTCTGTATCTCCTCTATATGATATAACTGAGTGTGCGCTGTATCTCCTCTATATGATATAACTGAGTGTGCGCTGTATCTCCTCTATATGATATAACTGAGTGTGCGCTGTATCTCCTCTATGTGATATAACTGTGTGCGCTGTATCTCCTCTATATGATATAACTGAGTGTGTTCTGTATCTCCTCTATATGATATAACTGAGTGTGTTCTGTATCTCCTCTATATGATATAACTGTGTGCGCTGTATCTCCTCTATATGATATAACTGAGTGTGTTCTGTATCTCCTCTATATGATATAACTGAGTGTGTTCTGTATCTCCTCTATATGATATAACTGAGTGTGCGCTGTATCTCCTCTATATGATATAACTGAGTGTGCTCTGTATCTCCTCTATATGATATAACTGAGTGTGCGCTGTATCTCCTCTATATGATATAACTGAGTGTGCGCTGTATCTCCTCTATATGATATAACTGAGTGTTCTGTATCTCCTCTATATGATATAACTGAGTGTGCGCTGTATCTCCTCTATATGATATAACTGAGTGTGCGCTGTATCTCCTCTATATGATATAACTGAGTGTGCGCTGTATCTCCTCTATATGATATAACTGAGTGTGTTCTGTATCTCCTCTATATGATATAACTGAGTGTGCTCTGTATCTCCTCTATATGATATAACTGAGTGTGTTCTGTATCTCCTCTATATGATATAACTGAGTGTGCGCTGTATCTCCTCTATATGATATAACTGAGTGTGCGCTGTATCTCCTCTATATGATATAACTGAGTGTGCTCTGTATCTCCTCTATATGATATAACTGAGTGTGTTCTGTATCTCCTCTATATGATATAACGGAGTGTGCGCTGTATCTCCTCTATATGATATAACTGAGTGTGCGCTGTATCTCCTCTATATGATATATCTGTGTGCGCTGTATCTCCTCTATATGATATAACTGAGTGTGTTCTGTATCTCCTCTATATGATATAACTGAGTGTGCTCTGTATCTCCTCTATATGATATAACGGAGTGTGTTCTGTATCTCCTCTATATGATATAACTGAGTGTGCTCTGTATCTCCTCTATATGATATAACGGAGTGTGTTCTGTATCTCCTCTATATGATATAACTGAGTGTGCTCTATATCTCCTCTATATGATATATCTGTATGCTCTGTATCTCCTCTATATGATATAACTGAGTGTGTTCTGTATCTCCTCTATATGATATAACTGAGTGTGCGCTGTATCTCCTCTATATGATATAACGGAGTGTGCTCTGTATCTCCTCTATATGATATATCTGTATGCTCTGTATCTCCTCTATATGATATAACTGAGTGTGTTCTGTATCTCCTCTATATGATATAACTGAGTGTGCGCTGTATCTCCTCTATATGATATAACTGAGTGTGCGCTGTATCTCCTCTATATGATATATGTGTATGCGCTGTATCTCCTCTATATGATATAACTGAGTGTGCGCTGTATCTCCTCTATATGATATAACTGAGTGTGCTCTGTATCTCCTCTATATGATATAACTGAGTGTGCGCTGTATCTCCTCTATATGATATATCTGTATGCTCTGTATCTCCTCTATATGATATAACTGAGTGTGTTCTGTATCTCCTCTATATGATATAACTGAGTGTGTTCTGTATCTCCTCTATATGATATAACTGAGTGTGCGCTGTATCTCCTCTATATGATATAACGGAGTGTGCGCTGTATCTCCTCTATATGATATAACTGAGTGTGTTCTGTATCTCCTCTATATGATATAACTGAGTGTGCGCTGTATCTCCTCTATATGATATAACTGAGTGTGCGCTGTATCTCCTCTATATGATATATGTGTATGCGCTGTATCTCCTCTATATGATATAACTGAGTGTGCGCTGTATCTCCTCTATATGATATAACTGAGTGTGTTCTGTATCTCCTCTATATGATATAACTGAGTGTGCGCTGTATCTCCTCTATATGATATAACTGAGTGTGCTCTGTATCTCCTCTATATGATATAACTGAGTGTGTTCTGTATCTGCTCTATATGATATAACTGAGTGTGCGCTGTATCTCCTCTATATGATATAACTGAGTGTGCGCTGTATCTCCTCTATATGATATAACGGAGTGTGTTCTGTATCTCCTCTATATGATATAACTGAGTGTGTTCTGTATCTCCTCTATATGATATAACGGAGTGTGTTCTGTATCTCCTCTATATGATATAACGGAGTGTGTTCTGTATCTGCTCTATATGATATAACTGAGTGTGCGCTGTATCTCCTCTATATGATATAACTGAGTGTGCGCTGTATCTCCTCTATATGATATAACTGAGTGTGCGCTGTATCTCCTCTATATGATATAACTGAGTGTTCTGTATCTCCTCTATATGATATAACTGAGTGTGTTCTGTATCTCCTCTATATGATATAACTGAGTGTGCGCTGTATCTCCTCTATATGATATAACTGAGTGTGCTCTGTATCTCCTCTATATGATATAACTGAGTGTGTTCTGTATCTCCTCTATATGATATATCTGAGTGTGCGCTGTATCTCCTCTATATGATATAACTGAGTGTGCGCTGTATCTCCTCTATATGATATATCTGTGTGCGCTGTATCTCCTCTATATGATATAACTGAGTGTGCGCTGTATCTCCTCTATATGATATAACTGAGTGTGCGCTGTATCTCCTCTATATGATATAACTGAGTGTGCGCTGTATCTCCTCTATATGATATAACTGAGTGTGTTCTGTATCTCCTCTATATGATATAACTGAGTGTGCTCTGTATCTCCTCTATATGATATAACTGAGTGTGTTCTGTATCTCCTCTATATGATATAACTGAGTGTGCGCTGTATCTCCTCTATATGATATAACTGAGTGTGCGCTGTATCTCCTCTATATGATATAACTGAGTGTGCGCTGTATCTCCTCTATATGATATAACTGAGTGTGCGCTGTATCTCCTCTATATGATATATGTGTATGCGCTGTATCTCCTCTATATGATATAACTGAGTGTGCGCTGTATCTCCTCTATATGATATAACTGAGTGTGTTCTGTATCTCCTCTATATGATATAACTGAGTGTGCTCTGTATCTCCTCTATATGATATATCTGTGTGCGCTGTATCTCCTCTATATGATATAACTGAGTGTGCGCTGTATCTCCTCTATATGATATATCTGTGTGCGCTGTATCTCCTCTATATGATATAACTGAGTGTGCGCTGTATCTCCTCTATATGATATAACTGAGTGTGCTCTGTATCTCCTCTATATGATATAACTGAGTGTGCGCTGTATCTCCTCTATATGATATAACTGAGTGTGCGCTGTATCTCCTCTATATGATATAACTGAGTGTGTTCTGTATCTCCTCTATATGATATAACTGAGTGTGCGCTGTATCTCCTCTATATGATATATCTGTGTGCGCTGTATCTCCTCTATATGATATAACTGAGTGTGTTCTGTATCTCCTCTATATGATATAACTGAGTGTGCGCTGTATCTCCTCTATATGATATAACTGAGTGTGCTCTGTATCTCCTCTATATGATATAACTGAGTGTGCGCTGTATCTCCTCTATATGATATATCTGTGTGCGCTGTATCTCCTCTATATGATATAACTGAGTGTGCGCTGTATCTCCTCTATATGATATAACTGAGTGTGTTCTGTATCTCCTCTATATGATATAACCGAGTGTGCTCTGTATCTCCTCTATATGATATAACTGAGTGTGCTCTGTATCTCCTCTATATGATATAACTGAGTGTGCTCTGTATCTCCTCTATATGATATAACTGAGTGTGTTCTGTATCTCCTCTATATGATATAACTGAGTGTGCTCTGTATCTCCTCTATATGATATAACTGAGTGTGCGCTGTATCTCCTCTATATGATATATCTGTGTGCGCTGTATCTCCTCTATATGATATAACTGAGTGTGCGCTGTATCTCCTCTATATGATATAACTGAGTGTGTTCTGTATCTCCTCTATATGATATAACCGAGTGTGCTCTGTATCTCCTCTATATGATATAACGGAGTGTGCGCTGTATCACCTCTATATGATATAACTGAGTGTGTTCTGTATCTCCTCTATATGATATAACTGAGTGTGTTCTGTATCTCCTCTATATGATATAACTGAGTGTGCGCTGTATCTCCTCTATATGATATAACTGTGTGCGCTGTATCTCCTCTATATGATATAACTGAGTGTGCGCTGTATCTCCTCTATATGATATAACTGAGTGTGTTCTGTATCTCCTCTATATGATATAACTGAGTGTGTTCTGTATCTCCTCTATATGATATAACTGAGTGTGTTCTGTATCTCCTCTATATGATATAACTGAGTGTGCGCTGTATCTCCTCTATATGATATAACTGAGTGTGCTCTGTATCTCCTCTATATGATATAACTGAGTGTGCGCTGTATCTCCTCTATATGATATATGTGTATGCGCTGTATCTCCTCTATATGATATAACTGAGTGTGTTCTGTATCTCCTCTATATGATATAACTGAGTGTGTTCTGTATCTCCTCTATATGATATAACTGAGTGTGTTCTGTATCTCCTCTATATGATATAACTGAGTGTGCTCTGTATCTCCTCTATATGATATAACTGAGTGTGCGCTGTATCTCCTCTATATGATATATGTGTATGCGCTGTATCTCCTCTATATGATATAACTGAGTGTGTTCTGTATCTCCTCTATATGATATAACTGAGTGTGTTCTGTATCTCCTCTATATGATATAACTGAGTGTGTTCTGTATCTCCTCTATATGATATAACTGAGTGTGTTCTGTATCTCCTCTATATGATATAACTGAGTGTGCGCTGTATCTCCTCTATATGATATAACTGTGTGCGCTGTATCTCCTCTATATGATATAACGGAGTGTGCTCTGTATCTCCTCTATATGATATAACTGAGTGTGTTCTGTATCTCCTCTATATGATATAACTGAGTGTGCGCTGTATCTCCTCTATATGATATAACTGAGTGTGCGCTGTATCTCCTCTATATGATATAACTGAGTGTGCGCTGTATCTCCTCTATATGATATAACTGAGTGTGTTCTGTATCTCCTCTATATGATATAACGGAGTGTTCTGTATCTCCTCTATATGATATATCTGTGTGCGCTGTATCTCCTCTATATGATATAACTGAGTGTGCGCTGTATCTCCTCTATATGATATAACTGAGTGTGCGCTGTATCTCCTCTATATGATATAACTGAGTGTGCGCTGTATCTCCTCTATATGATATAACTGAGTGTGCTCTGTATCTCCTCTATATGATATAACGGAGTGTTCTGTATCTCCTCTATATGATATATCTGAGTGTGCGCTGTATCTCCTCTATATGATATAACGGAGTGTTCTGTATCTCCTCTATATGATATAACTGAGTGTGCTCTGTATCTCCTCTATATGATATAACGGAGTGTTCTGTATCTCCTCTATATGATATATCTGTGTGCGCTGTATCTCCTCTATATGATATAACTGAGTGTGCGCTGTATCTCCTCTATATGATATAACTGAGTGTGCGCTGTATCTCCTCTATATGATATAACTGAGTGTGTGCTGTATCTCCTCTATATGATATAACTGAGTGTGCTCTGTATCTCCTCTATATGATATAACGGAGTGTTCTGTATCTCCTCTATATGATATATCTGAGTGTGCGCTGTATCTCCTCTATATGATATAACGGAGTGTTCTGTATCTCCTCTATATGATATAACTGAGTGTGCTCTGTATCTCCTCTATATGATATAACGGAGTGTTCTGTATCTCCTCTATATGATATATCTGTGTGCGCTGTATCTCCTCTATATGATATAACTGAGTGTGCTCTGTATCTCCTCTATATGATATAACGGAGTGTGTTCTGTATCTCCTCTATATGATATAACTGAGTGTGCTCTGTATCTCCTCTATATGATATATCTGTGTGCGCTGTATCTCCTCTATATGATATAACTGAGTGTGCGCTGTATCTCCTCTATATGATATAACTGAGTGTGCGCTGTATCTCCTCTATATGATATAACTGAGTGTGCTGTATCCCCTCTATATGATATAACTGAGTGTGTTCTGTATCTCCTCTATATGATATAACTGAGTGTGCTCTGTATCTCCTCTATATGATATAACTGAGTGTGCGCTGTATCTCCTCTATATGATATAACTGAGTGTGCGCTGTATCTCCTCTATATGATATAACTGAGTGTGCGCTGTATCTCCTCTATATGATATAACTGAGTGTGCGCTGTATCTCCTCTATATGATATATCTGTGTGCGCTGTATCTCCTCTATATGATATAACTGAGTGTGCGCTGTATCTCCTCTATATGATATAACTGAGTGTGTTCTGTATCTCCTCTATATGATATAACGGAGTGTGCGCTGTATCTCCTCTATATGATATATCTGTGTGTTCTGTATCTGCTCTATATGATATAACTGAGTGTGCTCTGTATCTCCTCTATATGATATATCTGTGTGCGCTGTATCTCCTCTATATGATATATCTGAGTGTGTTCTGTATCTCCTCTATATGATATAACGGAGTGTGCGCTGTATCTCCTCTATATGATATATCTGTGTGTTCTGTATCTGCTCTATATGATATAACTGAGTGTGCTCTGTATCTCCTCTATATGATATATCTGTGTGCGCTGTATCTCCTCTATATGATATAACTGAGTGTGCGCTGTATCTCCTCTATATGATATAACTGAGTGTGCGCTGTATCTCCTCTATATGATATAACTGAGTGTGTTCTGTATCTCCTCTATATGATATAACTGAGTGTGCGCTGTATCTCCTCTATATGATATATGTGTATGCTCTGTATCTCCTCTATATGATATAACTGAGTGTGCGCTGTATCTCCTCTATATGATATAACTGAGTGTGTTCTGTATCTCCTCTATATGATATAACTGAGTGTGCGCTGTATCTCCTCTATATGATATATGTGTATGCTCTGTATCTCCTCTATATGATATAACTGAGTGTGTTCTG
This sequence comes from Rhinoderma darwinii, assembly GCF_050947455.1. Lineage (NCBI taxonomy): Eukaryota > Metazoa > Chordata > Amphibia > Anura > Rhinodermatidae > Rhinoderma > Rhinoderma darwinii. Next base: position 96,251 of record NW_027463803.1, read on the forward strand.
TATCTCCTCTATATGATATAACTGAGTGTGTTCTGTATCTCCTCTATATGATATAACTGAGTGTGTTCTGTATCTCCTCTATATGATATAACTGAGTGTGCGCTGTATCTCCTCTATATGATATATGTGTATGCGCTGTATCTGCTCTATATGATATAACTGAGTGTGTGCTGTATCTCCTCTATATGATATATCTGTATGCGCTGTATCTCCTCTATATGATATAACTGAGTGTGTTCTGTATCTCCTCTATATGATATAACTGAGTGTGTTCTGTATCTCCTCTATATGATATAACTGAGTGTGCGCTGTATCTCCTCTATATGATATAACGGAGTGTGCGCTGTATCTCCTCTATATGATATAACGGAGTGTGTTCTGTATCTCCTCTATATGATATAACTGAGTGTGCGCTGTATCTCCTCTATATGATATAACTGAGTGTGCGCTGTATCTCCTCTATATGATATATCTGAGTGTGCGCTGTATCTCCTCTATATGATATAACTGAGTGTGCGCTGTATCTCCTCTATATGATATAACTGAGTGTGCGCTGTATCTCCTCTATATGATATATCTGAGTGTGCGCTGTATCTCCTCTATATGATATAACTGAGTGTGCGCTGTATCTCCTCTATATGATATAACTGAGTGTGCGCTGTATCTCCTCTATATGATATAACTGAGTGTGCGCTGTATCTCCTCTATATGATATAACTGAGTGTGCGCTGTATCTCCTCTATATGATATAACTGAGTGTGCTCTGTATCTCCTCTATATGATATAACTGAGTGTGTTCTGTATCTCCTCTATATGATATAACTGAGTGTGCGCTGTATCTCCTCTATATGATATATGTGTATGCGCTGTATCTCCTCTATATGATATAACTGAGTGTGTTCTGTATCTCCTCTATATGATATAACTGAGTGTGCGCTGTATCTCCTCTATATGATATAACTGAGTGTGCGCTGTATCTCCTCTATATGATATAACTGAGTGTTCTGTATCTCCTCTATATGATATAACTGAGTGTGTTCTGTATCTCCTCTATATGATATAACTGAGTGTGTTCTGTATCTCCTCTATATGATATATCTGAGTGTGCGCTGTATCTCCTCTATATGATATAACTGAGTGTGCGCTGTATCTCCTCTATATGATATATCTGTGTGCGCTGTATCTCCTCTATATGATATAACTGAGTGTGCGCTGTATCTCCTCTATATGATATAACTGAGTGTGCGCTGTATCTCCTCTATATGATATAACTGAGTGTGCGCTGTATCTCCTCTATATGATATAACTGAGTGTGTTCTGTATCTCCTCTATATGATATAACTGAGTGTGTGCTGTATCTCCTCTATATGATATATCTGTATGCGCTGTATCTCCTCTATATGATATAACTGAGTGTGCTCTGTATCTCCTCTATATGATATATGTGTATGCGCTGTATCTCCTCTATATGATATAACTGAGTGTGTGCTGTATCTCCTCTATATGATATATCTGTGTGCGCTGTATCTCCTCTATATGATATAACGGAGTGTGTTCTGTATCTCCTCTATATGATATAACTGTGTGCGCTGTATCTCCTCTATATGATATAACTGAGTGTGCGCTGTATCTCCTCTATATGATATAACTGTGTGCGCTGTATCTCCTCTATATGATATAACTGAGTGTGCGCTGTATCTCCTCTATATGATATATCTGTGTGCTCTGTATCTCCTCTATATGATATAACTGAGTGTGCTCTGTATCTCCTCTATATGATATATGTGTATGCGCTGTATCTCCTCTATATGATATATCTGAGTGTGTTCTGTATCTCCTCTATATGATATAACTGAGTGTGTTCTGTATCTCCTCTATATGATATAACTGAGTGTGTTCTGTATCTCCTCTATATGATATAACTGAGTGTGCGCTGTATCTCCTCTATATGATATAACTGAGTGTGCGCTGTATCTCCTCTATATGATATATCTGAGTGTGTGCTGTATCTCCTCTATATGATATATCTGTGTGCGCTGTATCTCCTCTATATGATATAACTGAGTGTGTTCTGTATCTCCTCTATATGATATATGTGTATGCGCTGTATCTGCTCTGTTATAATACGTTCTTTATGATGAGTGTAATTCATGCAAATAGTTTTGTTTTTTTTTAGAAATCAGAATGGATGACCACAACCTGTAACCACGCCCTCTACGCAATTTGCGACGTCTTCACCCAATTCTATGAGGCCCTGAACAGTGTTCTGCTTTCGGATATCTTTACCCAGCTCCACTGGTGTGTAAAACAAGGTGTGTACCGCTCTGGTGCCTTGTATATACCGCACGTACATATAGCGGGAGATCACTCCACCGGCAGAGGTGGCCAGTCGGTTGCTCTTGCACGCCGGGTACAGGGTGTGGGGGATAATGGTTGGGCTGTGCCGCTTGTCTCTTACGGAGATGTTAATTGGTTCCCTGTCTGTCCTATGCAGATAATGAGCAGCTGGCGAGGTCTGGCACCAACTGTCTGGAGAACCTGGTCATACTGAACGGAGAGAAGTTCAGTCCCGAGGTGTGGGACCAGACGTGTAACTGCATGTTGGATATCTTTAGGACCACCATCCCGAGTGTGTAAGTGTTGCCCGGTCTCTGCACATTGTGCTGGAGGGATGTGACGTCCATTTATCAGTCATTCTTCTTCTCCAGATTATTAACTTGGCGACCGTCTGGGATTGAAGACTATTCCTCGGAGAAGCGCTATGTGAGTGTAATGCAATGTCTCCCAGTTCCTATTGCGGAGGGTCAGACTTTATGATGGTGTTTTTTTCCATTGTTTTGTTTTGTTTACCTCACAGGATATTGATCTAGATCGTCAATCAATGAGTAGTCAGGACCGGAATCTCTCAGAGAGGGCTCACAGCCAGCTGTCCAATACCACTGAGGAAAACTGGAGGGGAAAGCCCAGCGAGAGTGAGTCTCCCCTCGTCCCCCTCTTCCTCCACTATACTCTGCACAGTCCTCCTCCCCTCCGGGGTAACGTGCAGTGCACAGTCCTCCTCTCCTCCGGTGTAACGTGCAGTGCACAGTCCTCCTCTCCTCTAGTGTAACGTGCAGTGCACAGTCCTCCTCTCCCCTCCGGGGTAACGTGCAGTGCAATGTGTGACGCTGAACTTCCCCCCCTCTAGTATCTTTTCTGCCTACTGAGTGTCATCTTGTGTCTTTGCTCAGGACTTGCTGACCAGAAGTTATTTGCTGGGCTCCTCATGAAGTGTGTTGTGCAGCTGGAACTCATCCAGACCATCGATAATATTGTCTTTTTTCCAACTACCAGCAAGAAAGAGGATGCCGAACACCTCGCTGCGGCACAGGTCAGACCCCTGTATATAGGATGTATATAGAAGTGTTATACTAGAGGGGTCCGGGGTCAGGATGTATATAGACGTGTTATACTAGAGGGGTCCGGGGTCAGGATGTATATAGAAGTGTTATACTAGAGGGGTCCGGGGTCAGGATGTATATAGAAGTGTTATACTAGAGGGGTCCGGGGTCAGGATGTATATAGACGTGTTATACTAGAGGGGTCCGGGGTCAGGATGTATATAGAAGTGTTATACTAGAGGGGTCCGGGGTCAGGATGTATATAGAAGTGTTATACTAGAGGGGTCCGGGGTCAGGATGTATATAGAAGTGTTATACTAGAGGGGTCCGGGGTCAGGATGTATATAGAAGTGTTATACTAGAGGGGTCCGGGGTCAGGATGTATATAGAAGTGTTATACTAGAGGGGTCCGGGGTCAGGATGTATATAGAAGTGTTATACTAGAGGGGTCCGGGGTCAGGATGTATATAGAAGTGTTATACTAGAGGGGTCCGGGGTCAGGATGTATATAGAAGTGTTATACTAGAGGGGTCCGGGGTCAGGATGTATATAGAAGTGTTATACTAGAGGGGTCCGGGGTCAGGATGTATATAGACATGTTATACTAGAGGGGTCCGGGGTCAGGATGTATATAGACGTGTTATACTAGAGGGGTCCGGGGTCAGGATGTATATAGACGTGTTATACTAGAGGGGTCCGGGGTCAGGATGTGTATAGAAGTGTTATACTAGAGGGGTCCGGGGTCAGGATGTATATAGAAGTGTTATACTAGAGGGGTCTGGGGTCAGGATGTATATAGACGTGTTATACTAGAGGGGTCCGGGGTCAGGATGTATATAGACGTGTTATACTAGAGGGGTCCGGGGTCAGGATGTATATAGACGTGTTATACTAGAGGGGTCTGGGGTCAGGATGTATATAGACGTGTTATACTAGAGGGGTCCGGGGTCAGGATGTATATAGACGTGTTATACTAGAGGGGTCCGGGGTCAGGATGTATATAGACGTGTTATACTAGAGGGGTCCGGGGGTCAGGATGTATATAGAAGTGTTATACTAGAGGGGTCCGGGGTCAGGATGTATATAGAAGTGTTATACTAGAGGGGTCCGGGGTCAGGATGTATATAGAAGTGTTATACTAGAGGGGTCCGGGGTCAGGATGTATATAGACGTGTTATACTAGAGGGGTCCGGGGGTCAGGATGTATATAGAAGTGTTATACTAGAGGGGTCTGGGGTCAGGATGTATATAGACGTGTTATACTAGAGGGGTCCGGGGTCAGGATGTATATAGAAGTGTTATACTAGAGGGGTCCGGGGTCAGGATGTATATAGAAGTGTTATACTAGAGGGGTCCGGGGTCAGGATGTATATAGACGTGTTATACTAGAGGGGTCCGGGGTCAGGATGTATATAGAAGTGTTATACTAGAGGGGTCCGGGGTCGGGATGTGTATAGACGTGTTATACTAGAGGGGTCCGGGGTCAGGATGTATATAGAAGTGTTATACTAGAGGGGTCCGGAGTCAGGATGTATATAGAAGTGTTATACTAGAGGGGTCCGGGGTCAGGATGTATATAGACGTGTTATACTAGAGGGGTCCGGAGTCAGGATGTATATAGAAGTGTTATACTAGAGGGGTCCGGGGTCAGGATGTATATAGAAGTGTTATACTAGAGGGGTCCGGGGTCAGGATGTATATAGACGTGTTATACTAGAGGGGTCCGGGGTCAGGATGTATATAGAAGTGTTATACTAGAGGGGTCCGGGGTCAGGATGTATATAGAAGTGTTATACTAGAGGGGTCCGGGGTCGGGATGTGTATAGACGTGTTATACTAGAGGGGTCCGGGGTCAGGATGTATATAGAAGTGTTATACTAGAGGGGTCCGGGGTCAGGATGTATATAGAAGTGTTATACTAGAGGGGTCCGGGGTCAGGATGTGTATAGAAGTGTTATACTAGAGGGGTCCGGGGTCAGGATGTGTATAGAAGTGTTATACTAGAGGGGTCCGGGGTCAGGATGTATATAGACGTGTTATACTAGAGGGGTCCGGGGTCAGGATGTATATAGAAGTGTTATACTAGAGGGGTCCGGGGTCAGGATGTATATAGACGTGTTATACTAGAGGGGTCCGGGGTCAGGATGTATATAGACGTGTTATACTAGAGGGGTCCGGGGTCAGGATGTATATAGACGTGTTATACTAGAGGGGTCCGGGGTCAGGATGTATATAGACGTGTTATACTAGAGGGGTCCGGGGTCAGGATGTATATAGACGTGTTATACTAGAGGGGTCCGGGGTCAGGATGTATATAGAAGTGTTATACTAGAGGGGTCCGGGGTCAGGATGTATATAGACGTGTTATACTAGAGGGGTCCGGGGTCAGGATGTATATAGAAGTGTTATACTAGAGGGGTCCGGGGTCAGGATGTGTATAGAAGTGTTATACTAGAGGGGTCCGGGGTCAGGATGTATATAGACGTGTTATACTAGAGGGGTCCGGGGTCAGGATGTATATAGACGTGTTATACTAGAGGGGTCCGGGGTCAGGATGTATATAGAAGTGTTATACTAGAGGGGTCCGGGGTCAGGATGTATATAGAAGTGTTATACTAGAGGGGTCCGTCTGTACTTAGAGCATGTTTTCTCTACAGAGGGACACACTGGATGAGGACTTCCGCACCGGATGCGAGGACCAGGGAATGTATAAGTTCATGTCTACGCCGCATCTTTTTAAGCTGCTGGATTGTCTTCAGGAATCCCACTCCTTTGCTAAAGCCTTTAATTCTAATAACGAGCAGAGGACGGCGCTGTGGCGGGCAGGTATGACGGCACAAGACTGAGGCAGGACGTGACTCCGGCATCTGATGGTCTGGAATGTATCGGATAGTCCCGGATTTAGCCATTTTAAACCGTTTTTTTTGTTCTAAGGGTTTTACTGATGAGTGATTATGAATGTTAGTCCTTGGTTGCTGTGGTTAGTCCCTAGGTAAAGCTCTGGTATGGAGCCATGTATCTGAGCTCCTGCAGTCACTGGCTGCTGTACCACCAACTCATTCTCAGTTGATTTTGCTTTGGTCGTTTCTAGGACAGGAAGTAGCTGGCTGACACCTACCAAGGTCAGCAATATTCCCTCTTATGGGACTGCTTTCTCTGTCACGAAGTGCTTCCCTCCCTCTGTTCTCCCTGGCACTAAATCAGTGGTTGAACCTTCCCATCCCACCCCATGTGCTGACATGCTTTTTTGATTCTCTGTCAGTAGATGGAGAAATATGATTTGGTATCGGTGACCAAATGTCTATTTGCGATGTGTCGGGCAGAGCAAAGCCTTCACCTCCGTTATCTCCTAGAAAGCCACCATGGTTTGTTTATTTGTTTTTCACCAGTCTATGTACAGGGAATACTGAGAAGCTTAGCTCATTGGTGTCGTCAGTGATGGAGGAAGTAGCTAGCTTCTGTCACACAGAGGAATGCATGTAGCTGCAGCCTGTAAATTAGATTCTGGAGCCGCTGTAATGGTTTCACCCTGTTCAGTCAGTGCAGACACCGGATGTCACAATGGCCGCTTGCACTCCTCGAGATACTGTTTCTTGGTGATGGCAGGTCAGAGGTGTGGAGCTTCACGGCAGCGGAGTAGAGACCTCTGCCATGTAATATAATTAGTGTTCACTTTCTGTGCAATAGGATTCAAAGGAAAATCCAAACCCAATCTACTGAAGCAAGAGACCAGCAGCCTGGCCTGCTGCTTACGGATCCTATTCCGCATGTACACAGACAAGCGTCGCAAAGACTCCTGGGAGGACATAGAGCAGCGGCTTCTAAAGTAAGAGACCTCTGACAACCCAAATGTCCCATCGTCCCCAACCAGAGGAGAAGCCCAACTAGAGGCCGCGGTGGATGTCGCTCTGTCTGCTCATGTCTTTCTCTCTCTGTCGTTACAGTGTGTGCAGTGAGGCCCTGGCTTATTTTATAACTGTCAATTCTGAGAGCCATCGAGAGGCTTGGACCAATCTGCTGCTGTTACTCCTGACCAAAACTCTTAAAGTTAGTGATGAGAAGGTATGCTGATCTATAATGTCATCACCCCCTTCAATAGTGATGAGCTCCCCTTTATATCCTCCTCTCATAATACAAACTCTAAAAACCCATCACATGAGCAACCAAGAAAGCCATACACCCGAGATAACAGGCGGTGAGGACGCAGCACTGATTGTCTGCCGGATGACAGAACGAAACCAATTAATAACTGACAATCTGTCAAGATCAGCGACGCTTCCAGACCCCACCACTTATACTGTAATAATCTGCCTGAGTGACCCGTTCAACAAATGTAAAAATGTCACGAGACTGATGGTCAGAATCCTAAATGTCTATAATGCGGTCATTCATCCCACGTTTACGATCACTCATCTGTATTATTATAAGCTGTGGACTGTGGTGTTAGTGTCTCCTCTTATATCTCTGTATTATTATAAGCTGTGGACTGTAGTGTTAGTGTCTCCTCTTATATATCTGTATTATTATAGGCTGTGGACTGTAGTGTTAGTGACTCCTCTTATATCTGTATTATTATAAGCTGTGGACTGTAGTGTTAGTGTCTCCTCTTATATCTGTATTATTATAAGCTGTGGACTGTAGTGTTAGTGTCTCCTCTTATATCTGTATTATTATAAGCTGTGGTCTGTAGTGTTAGTGTCTCCTCTTATATCTGTATTATTATAAGCTGTGGACTGTAGTGTTAGTGACTCCTCTTATATCTCTGTATTATTATAAGCTGTGGACTGTAGTGTTAGTGTCTCCTCTTATATCTCTGTATTATTATAAGCTGTGGTCTGTAGTGTTAGTGTCTCCTCTTATATCTGTATTATTATAAGCTGTGGTCTGTAGTGTTAGTGACTCCTCTTATATCTGTATTATTATAAGCTGTGGACTGTGGTGTTAGTGTCTCCTCTTATATCTCTGTATTATTATAAGCTGTGGACTGTAGTGTTAGTGTCTCCTCTTATATCTGTATTATTATAAGCTGTGGACTGTGGTGTTAGTGTCTCCTCTTATATCTCTGTATTATTATAAGCTGTGGTCTGTAGTGTTAGTGTCTCCTCTTATATCTGTATTATTATAAGCTGTGGACTGTAGTGTTAGTGACTCCTCTTATATCTCTGTATTATTATACGCTGTGGTCTGTAGTGTTAGTGACTCCTCTTATATCTCTGTATTATTATACGCTGTGGTCTGTAGTGTTAGTGACTCCTCTTATATATCTGTATTATTATAAGCTGTGGTCTGTAGTGTTAGTGACTCCTCTTATATCTCTGTATTATTATAAGCTGTGGACTGTAGTGTTAGTGTCTCCTCTTATATCTGTATTATTATAAGCTGTGGACTGTAGTGTTAGTGTCTCCTCTTATATCTCTGTATTATTATAAGCTGTGGACTGTAGTGTTAGTGACTCCTCTTATATCTCTGTATTATTATAAGCTGTGGACTGTAGTGTTAGTGACTCCTCTTATATCTGTATTATTATAAGCTGTGAACTGTAGTGTTAGTGTCTCCTCTTATATCTCTGTATTATTATAAGCTGTGGACTGTAGTGTTAGTGACTCCTCTTATATCTGTATTATTATAAGCTGTGGACTGTAGTGTTAGTGTCTCCTCTTATATCTGTATTATTATAAGCTGTGAACTGTAGTGTTAGTGTCTCCTCTTATATCTCTGTATTATTATAAGCTGTGGACTGTAGTGTTAGTGACTCCTCTTATATCTGTATTATTATAAGCTGTGGTCTGTAGTGTTAGTGTCTCCTCTTATATCTGTATTATTATAAGCTGTGGACTGTAGTGTTAGTGTCTCCTCTTATATCTGTATTATTATAAGCTGTGGACTGTAGTGTTAGTGTCTCCTCTTATATCTCTGTATTATTATAAGCTGTGGTCTGTAGTGTTAGTGTCTCCTCTTATATCTGTATTATTATAAGCTGTGGACTGTAGTGTTAGTGTCTCCTCTTATATCTGTATTATTATAAGCTGTGGTCTGTAGTGTTAGTGTCTCCTCTTATATATCTGTATTATTATAAGCTGTGGTCTGTAGTGTTAGTGCCTCCTCTTATATCTCTGTATTATTATAAGCTGTGGACTGTAGTGTTAGTGTCTCCTCTTATATCTGTATTATTATAAGCTGTGGTCTGTAGTGTTAGTGTCTCCTCTTATATCTGTATTATTATAAGCTGTGGACTGTAGTGTTAGTGTCTCCTCTTATATCTGTATTATTATAAGCTGTGGACTGTAGTGTTAGTGACTCCTCTTATATCTGTATTATTATAAGCTGTGAACTGTAGTGTTAGTGTCTCCTCTTATATCTCTGTATTATTATAAGCTGTGGACTGTAGTGTTAGTGTCTCCTCTTATATATCTGTATTATTATAAGCTGTGGACTGTAGTGTTAGTGTCTCCTCTTATATCTCTGTATTATTATAAGCTGTGGTCTGTAGTGTTAGTGTCTCCTCTTATATCTGTATTATTATAAGCTGTGGTCTGTAGTGTTAGTGACTCCTCTTATATCTCTGTATTATTATAAGCTGTGGACTGTAGTGTTAGTGACTCCTCTTATATCTGTATTATTATAAGCTGTGGTCTGTAGTGTTAGTGTCTCCTCTTATATCTCTGTATTATTATAAGCTGTGGTCTGTAGTGTTAGTGACTCCTCTTATATCTCTGTATTATTATAAGCTGTGGACTGTAGTGTTAGTGTCTCCTCTTATATCTGTATTATTATAAGCTGTGGACTGTAGTGTTAGTGACTCCTCTTATATCTGTATTATTATAAGCTGTGGACTGTAGTGTTAGTGTCTCCTCTTATATCTCTGTATTATTATAAGCTGTGGACTGTAGTGTTAGTGACTCCTCTTATATCTGTATTATTATAAGCTGTGGACTGTAGTGTTAGTGACTCCTCTTATATCTGTATTATTATAAGCTGTGGTCTGTAGTGTTAGTGTCTCCTCTTATATCTGTATTATTATAAGCTGTGGACTGTAGTGTTAGTGTCTCCTCTTATATCTGTATTATTATAAGCTGTGGACTGTAGTGTTAGTGTCTCCTCTTATATCTGTATTATTATAAGCTGTGGACTGTAGTGTTAGTGTCTCCTCTTATATCTGTATTATTATAAGCTGTGGACTGTAGTGTTAGTGTCTCCTCTTATATCTGTATTATTATAAGCTGTGGACTGTAGTGTTAGTGTCTCCTCTTATATCTGTATTATTATAAGCTGTGGACTGTAGTGTTAGTGACTCCTCTTATATCTGTATTATTATAAGCTGTGGACTGTAGTGTTAGTGACTCCTCTTATATCTCTGTATTATTATAAGCTGTGGACTGTAGTGTTAGTGTCTCCTCTTATATCTGTATTATTATAAGCTGTGGACTGTAGTGTTAGTGTCTCCTCTTATATCTGTATTATTATAAGCTGTGGACTGTAGTGTTAGTGTCTCCTCTTATATCTCTGTATTATTATAAGCTGTGGACTGTAGTGTTAGTGACTCCTCTTATATCTCTGTATTATTATAAGCTGTGGTCTGTAGTGTTAGTGACTCCTCTTATATCTGTATTATTATAAGCTGTGGACTGTAGTGTTAGTGACTCCTCTTATATCTGTATTATTATAAGCTGTGGACTGTAGTGTTAGTGTCTCCTCTTATATCTGTATTATTATAAGCTGTGGACTGTAGTGTTAGTGACTCCTCTTATATCTGTATTATTATAAGCTGTGGACTGTAGTGTTAGTGTCTCCTCTTATATCTCTGTATTATTATAAGCTGTGGTCTGTAGTGTTAGTGACTCCTCTTATATCTGTATTATTATAAGCTGTGGACTGTAGTGTTAGTGACTCCTCTTATATCTGTATTATTATAAGCTGTGGACTGTAGTGTTAGTGTCTCCTCTTATATCTCTGTATTATAATAAGCTGTGGACTGTAGTGTTAGTGTCTCCTCTTATATCTCTGTATTATTATAAGCTGTGGACTGTAGTGTTAGTGTCTCCTCTTATATCTGTATTATTATAAGCTGTGGACTGTAGTGTTAGTGTCTCCTCTTATATCTGTATTATTATAAGCTGTGGACTGTAGTGTTAGTGTCTCCTCTTATATCTGTATTATTATAAGCTGTGGACTGTAGTGTTAGTGTCTCCTCTTATATCTGTATTATTATAAGCTGTGGACTGTAGTGTTAGTGTCTCCTCTTATATCTGTATTATTATAAGCTGTGGACTGTAGTGTTAGTGACTCCTCTTATATCTGTATTATTATAAGCTGTGGACTGTAGTGTTAGTGACTCCTCTTATATCTCTGTATTATTATAAGCTGTGGACTGTAGTGTTAGTGTCTCCTCTTATATCTGTATTATTATAAGCTGTGGACTGTAGTGTTAGTGTCTCCCCTTATATATCTGTATTATTATAAGCTGTGGACTGTAGTGTTAGTGACTCCTCTTATATCTCTGTATTATTATAAGCTGTGGACTGTAGTGTTAGTGTCTCCTCTTATATCTGTATTATTATAAGCTGTGGACTGTAGTGTTAGTGTCTCCTCTTATATCTGTATTATTATAAGCTGTGGACTGTAGTGTTAGTGTCTCCTCTTATATCTCTGTATTATTATAAGCTGTGGACTGTAGTGTTAGTGTCTCCTCTTATATCTCTGTATTATTATAAGCTGTGGTCTGTAGTGTTAGTGTCTCCTCTTATATCTCTGTATTATTATAAGCTGTGGACTGTAGTGTTAGTGTCTCCTCTTATATCTCTGTATTATTATAGGCTGTGGACTGTAGTGTTAGTGTCTCCTCTTATATCTCTGTATTATTATAAGCTGTGGACTGTAGTGTTAGTGTCTCCTCTTATATCTCTGTATTATTATAAGCTGTGGACTGTAGTGTTAGTGTCTCCTCTTATATCTGTATTATTATAGGCTGTGGTCTGTAGTGTTAGTGACTCCTCTTATATCTGTATTATTATAAGCTGTGGACTGTAGTGTTAGTGTCTCCTCTTATATCTCTGTATTATTATATGCTGTGGTCTGTAGTGTTAGTGTCTCCTCTTATATCTGTATTATTATAAGCTGTGGACTGTAGTGTTAGTGTCTCCTCTTATATCTCTGTATTATTATAAGCTGTGGACTGTAGTGTTAGTGACTCCTCTTATATCTGTATTATTATAAGCTGTGGACTGTAGTGTTAGTGACTCCTCTTATATCTCTGTATTATTATAAGCTGTGGTCTGTAGTGTTAGTGTCTCCTCTTATATCTGTATTATTATAAGCTGTGGACTGTAGTGTTAGTGTCTCCTCTTATATCTGTATTATTAGAAGCTGTGGACTGTAGTGTTAGTGTCTCCTCTTATATCTCTGTATTATTATAAGCTGTGGACTGTAGTGTTAGTGACTCCTCTTATATCTGTATTATTATAAGCTGTGGACTGTAGTGTTAGTGACTCCTCTTATATCTCTGTATTATTATAAGCTGTGGACTGTAGTGTTAGTGTCTCCTCTTATATCTGTATTATTATATGCTGTGGACTGTGGTGTTAGTGTCTCCTCTTATATCTCTGTATTATTATAAGCTGTGGACTGTAGTGTTAGTGTCTCCTCTTATATCTCTGTATTATTATAAGCTGTGGTCTGTAGTGTTAGTGTCTCCTCTTATATCTGTATTATTATAAGCTGTGGACTGTAGTGTTAGTGTCTCCTCTTATATCTGTATTATTATAAGCTGTGGACTGTAGTGTTAGTGACTCCTCTTATATCTGTATTATTATAAGCTGTGGTCTGTAGTGTTAGTGTCTCCTCTTATATCTCTGTATTATTATAAGCTGTGGTCTGTAGTGTTAGTGTCTCCTCTTATATCTCTGTATTATTATAAGCTGTGGACTGTAGTGTTAGTGACTCCTCTTATATCTGTATTATTATAAGCTGTGGACTGTAGTGTTAGTGTCTCCTCTTATATCTGTATTATTATAAGCTGTGGACTGTAGTGTTAGTGTCTCCTCTTATATCTGTATTATTATAAGCTGTGGACTGTGGTGTTAGTGACTCCTCTTATATCTGTATTATTATAAGCTGTGGACTGTAGTGTTAGTGTCTCCTCTTATATCTCTGTATTATTATAAGCTGTGGACTGTAGTGTTAGTGTCTCCTCTTATATCTGTATTATTATAAGCTGTGGACTGTAGTGTTAGTGTCTCCTGTTATATCTGTATTATTATAAGCTGTGGTCTGTAGTGTTAGTGTCTCCTCTTATATCTGTATTATTATAAGCTGTGGTCTGTAGTGTTAGTGACTCCTCTTATATCTGTATTATTATAAGCTGTGGACTGTAGTGTTAGTGACTCCTCTTATATCTGTATTATTATAAGCTGTGGACTGTAGTGTTAGTGTCTCCTCTTATATCTGTATTATTATAAGCTGTGGACTGTAGTGTTAGTGTCTCCTCTTATATCTGTATTATTATAAGCTGTGGTCTGTAGTGTTAGTGACTCCTCTTATATCTGTATTATTATAAGCTGTGGACTGTAGTGTTAGTGTCTCCTCTTATATCTCTGTATTATTATACGCTGTGGTCTGTAGTGTTAGTGTCTCCTCTTATATCTCTGTATTATTATAAGCTGTGGACTGTAGTGTTAGTGACTCCTCTTATATCTGTATTATTATAGGCTGTGGACTGTAGTGTTAGTGTCTCCTCTTATATCTGTATTATTATAAGCTGTGGTCTGTAGTGTTAGTGTCTCCTCTTATATCTGTATTATTATAGGCTGTGGACTGTAGTGTTAGTGACTCCTCTTATATCTGTATTATTATAAGCTGTGGACTGTAGTGTTAGTGTCTCCTCTTATATCTCTGTATTATTATAAGCTGTGGACTGTAGTGTTAGTGTCTCCTCTTATATCTCTGTATTATTATAAGCTGTGGACTGTAGTGTTAGTGACTCCTCTTATATCTCTGTATTATTATAAGCTGTGGACTGTAGTGTTAGTGTCTCCTCTTATATCTCTGTATTATTATAAGCTGTGGACTGTAGTGTTAGTGACTCCTCTTATATCTCTGTATTATTATAAGCTGTGGACTGTAGTGTTAGTGTCTCCTCTTATATCTGTATTATTATAAGCTGTGGTCTGTAGTGTTAGTGTCTCCTCTTATATCTGTATTATTATAAGCTGTGGTCTGTAGTGTTAGTGTCTCCTCTTATATCTCTGTATTATTATAAGCTGTGGTCTGTAGTGTTAGTGACTCCTCTTATATCTCTGTATTATTATAAGCTGTGGACTGTAGTGTTAGTGTCTCCTCTTATCTCTGTATTATTATAAGCTGTGGACTGTAGTGTTAGTGACTCCTCTTATATCTGTATTATTATAAGCTGTGGACTGTAGTGTTAGTGACTCCTCTTATATCTCTGTATTATTATAGGCTGTGGACTGTAGTGTTAGTGTCTCCTCTTATATCTGTATTATTATAAGCTGTGGTCTGTAGTGTTAGTGTCTCCTCTTCTATCTCTGTATTATTATAAGCTGTGGACTGTAGTGTTAGTGACTCCTCTTATATCTCTGTATTATTATAAGCTGTGGACTGTAGTGTTAGTGTCTCCTCTTCTATCTCTGTATTATTATAAGCTGTGGACTGTAGTGTTAGTGACTCCTCTTATATCTCTGTATTATTATAAGCTGTGGACTGTAGTGTTAGTGTCTCCTCTTATATCTCTGTATTATTATAAGCTGTGGACTGTAGTGTTAGTGTCTCCTCTTATATCTCTGTATTATTATAAGCTGTGGACTGTAGTGTTAGTGTCTCTTATATCTGTATTATTATAAGCTGTGGACTGTAGTGTTAGTGACTCCTCTTATATCTCTGTATTATTATAAGCTGTGGACTGTAGTGTTAGTTTCTCCTCTTATATATCTGTATTATTATAAGCTGTGGACTGTAGTGTTAGTGACTCCTCTTATATCTCTGTATTATTATAAGCTGTGGACTGTAGTGTTAGTGACTCCTCTTGTATCTCTGTATTATTATAAGCTGTGGACTGTAGTGTTAGTGTCTCCTCTTATCTCTGTATTATTATAAGCTGTGGACTGTAGTGTTAGTGTCTCCTCTTATATCTGTATTATTATAAGCTGTGGACTGTAGTGTTAGTGACTCCTCTTATATCTGTATTATTATAAGCTGTGGACTGTAGTGTTAGTGACTCCTCTTATATCTGTATTATTATAAGCTGTGGACTGTAGTGTTAGTGACTCCTCTTATATCTCTGTATTATTATAAGCTGTGGACTGTAATGTTAGTGTCTCCTCTTATATCTCTGTATTATTATAAGCTGTGGACTGTAGTGTTAGTGTCTCCTCTTATATCTCTGTATTATTATAAGCTGTGGACTGTAGTGTTAGTGTCTCCTCTTATATCTGTATTATTATAGGCTGTGGACTGTAGTGTTAGTGTCTCCTCTTATATCTGTATTATTATAAGCTGTGGACTGTAGTGTTAGTGACTCCTCTTATATCTCTGTATTATTATAAGCTGTGGTCTGTAGTGTTAGTGTCTCCTCTTATATCTGTATTATTATAAGCTGTGGACTGTAGTGTTAGTGACTCCTCTTATATCTCTGTATTATTATAAGCTGTGGACTGTAGTGTTAGTGTCTCCTCTTATATCTGTATTATTATAAGCTGTGGACTGTAGTGTTAGTGTCTCCTCTTATATCTGTATTATTATAAGCTGTGGACTGTAGTGTTAGTGACTCCTCTTATATCTCTGTATTATTATAAGCTGTGGACTGTAGTGTTAGTGTCTCCTCTTATATCTCTGTATTATTATAAGCTGTGGACTGTAGTGTTAGTGACTCCTCTTATATCTGTATTATTATAAGCTGTGGTCTGTAGTGTTAGTGTCTCCTCTTATATCTCTGTATTATTATAAGCTGTGGACTGTAGTGTTAGTGTCTCCTCTTATATCTGTATTATTATAAGCTGTGGACTGTAGTGTTAGTGTCTCCTCTTATATCTCTGTATTATTATAAGCTGTGGACTGTAGTGTTAGTGTCTCCTCTTATATCTGTATTATTATAAGCTGTGGACTGTAGTGTTAGTGTCTCCTCTTATATCTGTATTATTATAAGCTGTGGTCTGTAGTGTTAGTGTCTCCTCTTATATCTGTATTATTATAAGCTGTGGACTGTAGTGTTAGTGTCTCCTCTTATATATCTGTATTATTATAAGCTGTGGACTGTAGTGTTAGTGTCTCCTCTTATATCTGTATTATTATAAGCTGTGGACTGTAGTGTTAGTGTCTCCTCTTATATCTGTATTATTATAAGCTGTGGACTGTAGTGTTAGTGACTCCTCTTATATCTCTGTATTATTATAAGCTGTGGACTGTAGTGTTAGTGTCTCCTCTTATATCTGTATTATTATAAGCTGTGGACTGTAGTGTTAGTGTCTCCTCTTATATCTGTATTATTATAAGCTGTGGACTGTAGTGTTAGTGACTCCTCTTATATCTGTATTATTATAAGCTGTGGTCTGTAGTGTTAGTGTCTCCTCTTATATCTCTGTATTATTATAAGCTGTGGACTGTAGTGTTAGTGTCTCCTCTTATATCTGTATTATTATAAGCTGTGGACTGTAGTGTTAGTGTCTCCTCTTATCTCTGTATTATTATAAGCTGTGGACTGTAGTGTTAGTGTCTCCTCTTATATCTGTATTATTATAAGCTGTGGACTGTAGTGTTAGTGACTCCTCTTATATCTGTATTATTATAAGCTGTGGTCTGTAGTGTTAGTGTCTCCTCTTATATCTCTGTATTATTATAAGCTGTGGACTGTAGTGTTAGTGTCTCCTCTTATATCTGTATTATTATAAGCTGTGGACTGTAGTGTTAGTGACTCCTCTTATATCTGTATTATTATAAGCTGTGGTCTGTAGTGTTAGTGTCTCCTCTTATATCTGTATTATTATAAGCTGTGGACTGTAGTGTTAGTGTCTCCTCTTATATCTGTATTATTATAAGCTGTGGACTGTAGTGTTAGTGTCTCCTCTTATATCTGTATTATTATAAGCTGTGGTCTGTAGTGTTAGTGTCTCCTCTTATATCTGTATTATTATAAGCTGTGGACTGTAGTGTTAGTGACTCCTCTTATCTCTGTATTATAAGCTGTGGACTGTAGTGTTAGTGTCTCCTCTTATATCTCTGTATTATTATAAGCTGTGGACTGTAGTGTTAGTGTCTCCTCTTATATCTCTGTATTATTATAAGCTGTGGACTGTAGTGTTAGTGTCTCCCCTTATATATCTGTATTATTATAAGCTGTGGTCTGTAGTGTTAGTGTCTCCTCTTATATATCTGTATTATTATAAGCTGTGGACTGTAGTGTTAGTGACTCCTCTTATATATCTGTATTATTATAAGCTGTGGACTGTAGTGTTAGTGTCTCCTCTTATATCTCTGTATTATTATAAGCTGTGGACTGTAGTGTTAGTGTCTCCTCTTATATCTGTATTATTATAAGCTGTGGTCTGTAGTGTTAGTGTCTCCTCTTATATCTCTGTATTATTATAAGCTGTGGACTGTAGTGTTAGTGTCTCCTCTTATATCTGTATTATTATAAGCTGTGGACTGTAGTGTTAGTGACTCCTCTTATATCTGTATTATTATAAGCTGTGGACTGTAGTGTTAGTGTCTCCTCTTATATCTCTGTATTATTATAAGCTGTGGACTGTAGTGTTAGTGTCTCCTCTTATATCTGTATTATTATAAGCTGTGGACTGTAGTGTTAGTGTCTCCTCTTATATCTCTGTATTATTATAAGCTGTGGACTGTAGTGTTAGTGTCTCCTCTTATATCTGTATTATTATAAGCTGTGGTCTGTAGTGTTAGTGTCTCCTCTTATATCTCTGTATTATTATAAGCTGTGGACTGTAGTGTTAGTGTCTCCTCTTATATCTGTATTATTATAAGCTGTGGACTGTAGTGTTAGTGACTCCTCTTATATCTGTATTATTATAAGCTGTGGACTGTAGTGTTAGTGTCTCCTCTTATATCTCTGTATTATTATAAGCTGTGGACTGTAGTGTTAGTGTCTCCTCTTATATCTGTATTATTATAAGCTGTGGACTGTAGTGTTAGTGTCTCCTCTTATATCTGTATTATTATAAGCTGTGGACTGTAGTGTTAGTGTCTCCTCTTATATCTCTGTATTATTATAAGCTGTGGACTGTAGTGTTAATGTCTCCTCTTATATCTGTATTATTATAAGCTGTGGTCTGTAGTGTTAGTGTCTCCTCTTATATCTCTGTATTATTATAAGCTGTGGACTGTAGTGTTAGTGTCTCCTCTTATATCTGTATTATTATAAGCTGTGGACTGTAGTGTTAGTGTCTCCTCTTATATCTCTGTATTATTATAAGCTGTGGACTGTAGTGTTAGTGTCTCCTCTTATCTCTGTATTATTATAAGCTGTGGACTGTAGTGTTAGTGTCTCCTCTTATATCTGTATTATTATAAGCTGTGGACTGTAGTGTTAGTGTCTCCTCTTATATCTCTGTATTATTATAAGCTGTGGACTGTAGTGTTAGTGTCTCCTCTTATATCTGTATTATTATAAGCTGTGGACTGTAGTGTTAGTGACTCCTCTTATATCTGTATTATTATAAGCTGTGGTCTGTAGTGTTAGTGACTCCTCTTATATCTGTATTATTATAAGCTGTGGTCTGTAGTGTTAGTGTCTCCTCTTATATCTCTGTATTATTATAAGCTGTGGACTGTAGTGTTAGTGTCTCCTCTTATATATCTGTATTATTATAAGCTGTGGACTGTAGTGTTAGTGTCTCCTCTTATATCTGTATTATTATAAGCTGTGGACTGTAGTGTTAGTGACTCCTCTTATATATCTGTATTATTATAAGCTGTGGTCTGTAGTGTTAGTGACTCCTCTTATATCTGTATTATTATAAGCTGTGGACTGTAGTGTTAGTGTCTCCTCTTATATCTGTATTATTATAAGCTGTGGTCTGTAGTGTTAGTGTCTCCTCTTATATCTCTGTATTATTATAAGCTGTGGTCTGTAGTGTTAGTGTCTCCTCTTATATCTCTGTATTATTATAAGCTGTGGACTGTAGTGTTAGTGTCTCCTCTTATATCTGTATTATTATAAGCTGTGGACTGTAGTGTTAGTGACTCCTCTTATATCTCTGTATTATTATAAGCTGTGGACTGTAGTGTTAGTGTCTCCTCTTATATCTGTATTATTATAAGCTGTGGACTGTAGTGTTAGTGTCTCCTCTTATATCTGTATTATTATAAGCTGTGGTCTGTAGTGTTAGTGACTCCTCTTATATCTCTGTATTATTATAAGCTGTGGACTGTAGTGTTAGTGTCTCCTCTTATATCTCTGTATTATTATAAGCTGTGGACTGTAGTGTTAGTGTCTCCTCTTATATCTCTGTATTATTATAAGCTGTGGACTGTAGTGTTAGTGTCTCCTCTTATATCTGTATTATTATAAGCTGTGGTCTGTAGTGTTAGTGTCTCCTCTTATATCTGTATTATTATAGGCTGTGGACTGTAGTGTTAGTGACTCCTCTTATATCTGTATTATTATAGGCTGTGGACTGTAGTGTTAGTGTCTCCTCTTATATCTCTGTATTATTATAAGCTGTGGACTGTAGTGTTAGTGTCTCCTCTTATATCTCTGTATTATTATAAGCTGTGGACTGTAGTGTTAGTGACTCCTCTTATATCTCTGTATTATTATAAGCTGTGGACTGTAGTGTTAGTGTCTCCTCTTATATCTGTATTATTATAAGCTGTGGTCTGTAGTGTTAGTGACTCCTCTTATATCTGTATTATTATAAGCTGTGGACTGTAGTGTTAGTGACTCCTCTTATATCTGTATTATTATAGGCTGTGGACTGTAGTGTTAGTGTCTCCTCTTATATCTCTGTATTATTATAAGCTGTGGACTGTAGTGTTAGTGTCTCCTCTTATATCTCTGTATTATTATAAGCTGTGGACTGTAGTGTTAGTGACTCCTCTTATATCTCTGTATTATTATAAGCTGTGGACTGTAGTGTTAGTGTCTCCTCTTATATCTGTATTATTATAAGCTGTGGACTGTAGTGTTAGTGTCTCCTCTTATATCTGTATTATTATAAGCTGTGGACTGTAGTGTTAGTGTCTCCTCTTATATCTGTATTATTATAAGCTGTGGACTGTAGTGTTAGTGACTCCTCTTATATCTCTGTATTATTATAAGCTGTGGACTGTAGTGTTAGTGACTCCTCTTATATCTGTATTATTATAAGCTGTGGACTGTAGTGTTAGTGTCTCCTCTTATATCTGTATTATTATAAGCTGTGGACTGTAGTGTTAGTGACTCCTCTTATATCTGTATTATTATAGGCTGTGGACTGTAGTGTTAGTGTCTCCTCTTATATCTCTGTATTATTATAAGCTGTGGACTGTAGTGTTAGTGACTCCTCTTATATCTGTATTATTATAAGCTGTGGTCTGTAGTGTTAGTGTCTCCTCTTATATCCCTGTATTATTATAAGCTGTGGACTGTAGTGTTAGTGACTCCTCTTATATCTCTGTATTATTATAAGCTGTGGACTGTAGTGTTAGTGTCTCCTCTTATATCTGTATTATTATAAGCTGTGGACTGTAGTGTTAGTGACTCCTCTTATATCTGTATTATTATAAGCTGTGGACTGTAGTGTTAGTGTCTCCTCTTATATCTCTGTATTATAATAAGCTGTGGACTGTAGTGTTAGTGACTCCTCTTATATCTCTGTATTATTATAAGCTGTGGTCTGTAGTGTTAGTGACTCCTCTTATATCTGTATTATTATAGGCTGTGGACTGTAGTGTTAGTGTCTCCTCTTATATCTGTATTATTATAAGCTGTGGACTGTAGTGTTAGTGTCTCCTCTTATATCTCTGTATTATTATAAGCTGTGGACTGTAGTGTTAGTGACTCCTCTTATATCTGTATTATTATAAGCTGTGGACTGTAGTGTTAGTGACTCCTCTTATATCTCTGTATTATAAGCTGTGGACTGTAGTGTTAGTGTCTCCTCTTATATCTCTGTATTATTATAAGCTGTGGTCTGTAGTGTTAGTGTCTCCTCTTATCTCTGTATTATAAGCTGTGGACTGTAGTGTTAGTGTCTCCTCTTATATCTCTGTATTATTATAAGCTGTGGACTGTAGTGTTAGTGTCTCCTCTTATATCTGTATTATTATAAGCTGTGGACTGTAGTGTTAGTGTCTCCTCTTATATCTGTATTATTATAAGCTGTGGACTGTAGTGTTAGTGACTCCTCTTATATCTGTATTATTATAAGCTGTGGACTGTAATGTTAGTGTCTCCTCTTATATCTCTGTATTATTATAAGCTGTGGACTGTAGTGTTAGTGTCTCCTCTTATATCTGTATTATTATAAGCTGTGGACTGTAGTGTTAGTGTCTCCTCTTATATCTGTATTATTATAAGCTGTGGACTGTAGTGTTAGTGACTCCTCTTATATATCTGTATTATTATAAGCTGTGGACTGTAGTGTTAGTGTCTCCTCTTATATCTGTATTATTATAAGCTGTGAACTGTAGTGTTAGTGACTCCTCTTATATCTGTATTATTATAAGCTGTGGTCTGTAGTGTTAGTGTCTCCTCTTATATCTCTGTATTATTATAAGCTGTGGACTGTAGTGTTAGTGACTCCTCTTATATCTCTGTATTATTATAAGCTGTGGACTGTAGTGTTAGTGTCTCCTCTTATATCTCTGTATTATTATAAGCTGTGGTCTGTAGTGTTAGTGACTCCTCTTATATCTCTGTATTATTATAAGCTGTGGACTGTAGTGTTAGTGTCTCCTCTTATATCTCTGTATTATTATAAGCTGTGGACTGTAGTGTTAGTGACTCCTCTTATATATCTGTATTATTATAAGCTGTGGTCTGTAGTGTTAGTGTCTCCTCTTATATCTCTGTATTATTATAAGCTGTGGACTGTAGTGTTAATGTCTCCTCTTATATCTCTGTATTATTATAAGCTGTGGACTGTAGTGTTAGTGTCTCCTCTTATATCTCTGTATTATTATAAGCTGTGGACTGTAGTGTTAGTGTCTCCTCTTATATCTCTGTATTATTATAAGCTGTGGTCTGTAGTGTTAGTGTCTCCTCTTATATCTGTATTATTATAAGCTGTGGACTGTAGTGTTAGTGTCTCCTCTTATATCTCTGTATTATTATAAGCTGTGGACTGTAGTGTTAGT